>NW_015548309.1:3768582-3782163 GCF_001515605.1 Sinocyclocheilus anshuiensis
TTCAAATACTTTTATTCAGCAAGGACACATTAAATGATCAAAAGCGATCAAAAGTTAAGACTGAAAAATATAATGCTACAAATTATTACTGTTTCAAATAAATGCTGTTATTTTGAACTTTCTATCCATCAAAAAATCTTTATAAAATGTATCACGGTCGCCACAAAAATATTAAGCAGCACAACTGTTTAAAACATTGATAATAATAAGAAATGTTTCTTGAGCAGCAAATTAGAATAATTTCTGAAGGATCATGTGACACTGAAACTGAAGTAATGATGGTGAAAATTCATAACAGCAATAAATTACATTTTAAAATACATTCAAATAGAAATCCTACCAATATTACTATTTTAATCGTATTTGTTATAAATGCAGCCCTACTGACCCCAAACTTTTCAACAGCAGTGTATATAAATCTTTACAATGTGAAACTGATTTTTTTTTTCTAATAAAGCTGGTTTACTTTCCTTTAATTGTAAGTGAACTGAATGTGTGTTTGTTTGGCAGTGTGAAAGGAGAGAAACCGGAATGGAAGTTCTATAATGTGCTGGAGAAAATTCTGTGCCGTAAAGAATCTACAGAACAGGAAGACACTATTACTGACGTCAGCATTCCAGAAGAATCCTCAGGACAGCAGGCAGAAGACACTAATTGGGATGTTCTCGGTCACGTCGGACTAGAGGGTACTCGTATTTTCTGGACATATTCTATGAACTATAAAAGACTTGATATATTGTTATTCAAATTTTCATGTACGCCCTCTCAAGGCACCAGGAATATCCCATGGACAGACCAGGAGACGCAAACCCTCATCAGGATCTGGGGAGAGGACAAAACCCAGCGAGAGCTGAGAGGGGTTCTCCAGAACGGACACATCTTTGCCATGATCTCAAAAAAGATGGCCGCTCACGGTTACATCCGAACAGCAGAGCAGTGTCAAAGTAGAGTGAAAAGACTGAAGCTGTGCTTCAAACAGTCTTACGAGAGTAAACAGTGAGCGCCCTAACATTTTTTGCATCGTCAAAAAAATTCAAACCCAACAAGCAAACCCATCTGACATGAGAATCTAGTGAACATAATTAATTGCACTGTTGTATTATTTTGAATAACTGAAAGTGCTATTCTTGATTCTTTTTGCAGCACTGAGGGCAAAGAACATGTAGAATTTAAATTCTATAAACAGATGGAGAGAATTATGGCTAATGAAGAGCCATGCTCATCACAGATCAAAGAGGAGGACTCAACGGACATTGAATATCAGGTGTACAAGTACCAGAAAATAGGTTTGTTCCTGTCATCCATGTAAACTATTTTGTATTACGCTACTGTACAAAAGTTTGAGGTCAAATTTTGAAAGAAATGTATGATTTTAATTATAAAGAATGCATTAAATCAAAAGTGACAGTAAATACATTTATAATACAAAAGATTTCTGTTTCAAATAAATGTGATTCTTATAGACTTTATATTTATCAAAAATCTTGAAAAAGTCTGTTTCCACACAAATCTGAAGCAGCACAAGTGTTTTCAACATTGGTAATAATAAGAAATATTTCTTGAGCAGCACATTAGAATGATTTCTGAAGGATCATGTGACACTGAGAATGGAGTAATGATGCTGAAAATTCAGCTTTGCATCACAGGAATACATTGCATTTTAAAATATATTACAATAGAAAACAGTTTTTTTTAAATGGTAATAATATTTCACCGTTTTTACAGTATTTTTGATCAAAAACACTACTTTAAAAAATCATACCAACCCCAAACTTTTTTTAAATGAAACACAGAGGACATGCTGCATAAATTGGTCTTCTAGCCATTTCATGTGTCATGTATGGGGTTTCATACATTTTTAAGCATGACGTAATTGTCCAAAAGTGTCTAATACTTTTTGGGGTCACTGTGTCATGTCCTCCTATCATCACCCAACACAGAAACAGCAATGAACTGCATGGACGATAGAAAGAAGGTCGCATGGTCCGATGCTGAGACAGTGATTCTCCTCCAGTTATGGGGCAATGAGCAAGTCCAGCAGAACCTTCAACGCTGCCCTCACAATGGACACATCTACTCCGAGATCTCAGAGAAACTGAATGCCCACGGATACCTGCGCTCCGCTGAGCAGTGCCACACCAGAATCAAACGACTCAAAATCAGCTATAGGCAGTGCAGGGACAGCTTGAGGTCAGTGAACGTATTCAACATGTTATGCAGCTTAAAATAAGATTGCAATCACATTAACACATTATTTATGAATATGGCTTGAGCACTAAATATAATCTTTAATGGTTTCTACATATCATTTCAGTGCATGTTTTTTCTGTGCAGTTCACCTGAAGCTGAACGTGTAGAATTCAAGTTCTATGATCTGATGGAAGATATTTTTCGAAGGAATGCTTCCTCCAAAGTGTCAGGAGATAACGAACCCAACAATAGCATCAAATCAGGTACTTTTATTAAACATCTAGTTAAGTGTGCCAGATCTGAAATGTGTATTCATTACTTTATGCTCAGGCCATCCAAGATGTTGATGAGTTTGTTTGTTCATGGAAACATTTGGAGAAATTTAGCATTACATCACTTGCTCATAAATGGATCCTCTGCAGTGAATGGGTGCCGTCAGAATGAGAGTTCAAAGAGCTGATAAACACATCACAATAATCTACAAAGCAATCCACACCACTCCAGTCCATCAATTAACATCATGTGAAGCGAAATGCTGCCGTAGAGTGGTGTGGATTACTTGTTGATTATTGTCATGTTTTTATCAGCTGTTTGGACTCTCATTCTGACGGCACCCATCACTGCAGAGGATCCATTGGTGAGCAAGTGATGTAATGCTACATTTCTCCAAATCTGTCTCATAATACATAAAATAAGGGTTATATATTACAGTATATTTGTTTTTGTAAAAAATTCAGTCCAAAAATCATTTTATAAATTGTAGTAATGGCTATTTTTGATACTCCAGTTAAAATAAAGTCTTTCCTTCTGTCAGACTCCCAGGATATCTGCGGCAGTTTAAACCAGACAACATCCTGGTCAGACTCTGAAACTGTAGCTCTGATAGACATATGGGTGGAAGATGAGGTGCAGGAAGCCCTGAGAGGATCCGACCATAACATCCACCTGTTTACTGATATAGCAGAGAGAATGAACAATCAGGGATTCTTAAAAACACCAGAGCAATGTAGATGGAAAATCAAAAACCTGACAAAGAATTTCCGACAGTGTTACGAAAGGAAAAAGTGAGATTATTTTTGCTTGTTGACACTGGCTTTAACTTTTCATCCAACTTATTTTCTTTTTATCTGAGGTTTAATAATTTCTCCATATTGTTCTCATCTAGATGTGGCATAGAGAACGTAGATTGCAAGTACTATGATAAACTGGAGCAGGTTCTGGGTGATGATGAGGCCTTTTCCATGGTTGTCTATGATAAAGATGCAGGTTTGTGACTTTGAAATTCATTCATTCATTTTGTTTTAGGTGAATCTCACATGTCACATTTCACCCCAAAATAAAAATAAATAAAATTTAGGACAATCAAGTCTCTTTTAGCTGTTTTACTTAAGATTTCTTGTTATAACTATTGATAATGATCATCATTACTGTAATTCTCCCTCAGAATACCAGGAGGCAGCCATGGTAGCCGTATCTGAATCCAGCAGGAAGATGACCTGGTCGGATCGGGAGACGCAGGCCTTGCTGGACATTTGGGGCGATGACCGTGTGCAGCACAGCCTCATGTCCTGCCCGAAAAACGGGCACATATACAGATATATTTCAAAAAGAATGATGGCACTGGGTTTCAACCGAACAGGCGTGCAGTGCCATTCACGTGTGAAAAGACTCAAGTCCCAGTTTTACTATGATGGGTGAGTGAGAACCAGACTCAGCAGGCTTCAATACTGGTGTTAAAGATGTTAAAGTCTGTTAATGCATTGATGACCAGTTCTTAACGGTTATGTTCAGAATACAATAATTGTGTACTGCTTTACTGCTCAGCAAACACTATAGGTCAAAAGTTTGGAATAATTAAGATTTCTCTTATCTCTTATGCTCAACAAAGCTGCATTTTTAAAATTAAAAATACAGTAAAAACAGTAATATTGTGGAATATTATTACAATTTCAAATAACTGTTTTCATAGTAATATATTTTTTTTAAATTTAATTTATTCTTGTGATGGTAAAGCTGAATTTTCACCATCATTACTTGAGTTTTCAGTGTCACATGATCCTCCAGAAATCATCCTAATATGCTGCTCAAGAAACATTTCTTTTTATTATAATAAAAACTTTTGTGGAAATCATGGACACATTTTTTCAGAATTCTTTTATAAATATAAATTCAAAAGAACAGCATTTATTTGAAACAGAAATCTTTTGCAATATAAAAGTCTTTACTGTCACTTTTGACCAGTTTAATTTGTCCTTGCTGAATAGAAGGGTTAATTTCTTTCTTTTTTTTTTAAATCTTACCCCAAACCTTTGACTGGTAGTGTATGACAGTTTCCACAAAAATATTAAGCAGCAAAACTGTTTTCAACATCATGTGACACTGGAGTAATGATGCTGAAAATTCAGCTTTCCATCACAGGAATAAATGACATTTTAAAATAAATTAAAAGGGAAAAGAGTTCTTTTAAATTGTAATATTTCACAATATTACTGTATTTCTAATCAAATAAATGCTGCCTCAGTAAGCATAAGGAACATCTTTCAAAAACATAAAAAATGTGGTTTATATGCTTAATATGTAATACAGTATGGTAACATGCTATTGCTATTCTGAGAATAAATGTGTAATGTTTTGAATTCTGTTTCCACCTTTTAATGTGTTTTTCAGCAGGGAGGAGTGTAAATTTTATGATCAGCTGGAACAGATTATTTTAAAGGACAGAACATCTGAAGGCCAGGACATCAGTGAGCTGGAATCCATAACGGATTCTGATTCAGGTTATCAATCTGAAAATTAGCCATTTCAGTATTTTATTTTTTTTATCTAACAGAGAAAAATATTCTTTCTTTATAACTGAGATGAGTTCTTCATGATATGAAAATGCTTGAATATAATTCATAAAGTTTTTCAGGCGATGCATTTGTACATATGAAATGTATTTGCATACCCAGACTCCCTAGCTCTCTCCAAACCTCTCACTGTGGACGGGCCGAAGCTGGCATGGGGTGACAGTGAGACACACACTCTTATATCCATCTGGAGGAGTGAAGCCATCCAGGAGAGGCTGAAAGGCTGCATCAAACGCAAACCTGTCTTTCAGCAGACTGCACTCGCCATGGCTGAGAAGGGCTACAGCAGGACAGACGAACAGTGTCGCTCCAGGATCAAAAGACTGAAGGCCAGTTACCGCCAGTGCCTTGACAATTACAGGTAGATACAACTTTGACCTCAAAAGCGGAGTATTTAAATATGCAAATTTAATATAATTTTTTTTTTTTTTGTCATCGCAACCCATAGAAATGAAGGGGAGCAGATGGAGGGGAAGTTCTTCAAACAGCTAAATAAAATATTTGAGAAATACCCTCTAGATGATGCCGAAACCACCATGGCTCAGGAGCCAGAGGCAATTGGGAGACAAAAACACTAGCAGGTCTGCAAAAGCACAGAGCTCAGGTGAATCTGAACTGTGAAACAGCTAAATAAAATATTTGAGAAATACCCTCTAGATGATGCCGAAACCACCATGGCTCAGGAGCCAGAGGCAATTGGGAGACAAAAACACTAGCAGGTCTGCAAAAGCACAGAGCTCAGGTGAATCTGAACTGTGAAAAATATATTTTTTTCTGATTTTAAAGGTGTGATTTCCACCAAGAAGAACAGCAAAAATTATGTGCATATATGACAGGGGCATCAAAATACAAATGGAGATTAAGGAGATTTTATTTTAACATAGAAAATGTATCTACGTCACCTTTAATGTCAAATGTTAATGCAAATGTACTAGGAAATATATGGTTGAAGACATAAAAACACTTGTTGGTAATCAGCCACACTTTGCTACTGCACTTTTCCAGTTTGATTACGCTACACTAGTCTGGAGGGGGAGCGAGACCCATATTCTCCTGGATATCTGGGCTGAGGATTATAAACCACATCTGACTGAGGTACTTTCTGTCATGCGGACTGTGGAGGATGGCAAAAGGACACACACAAACCTTTAATCGGCTGAATTCCAAGCATGAACTTGTCACTGAAAAATCCAACACTTCCACTATCAAGCAACAGAAATACAGAACCTTATTTGTTCAAGTTCTCTGTGCATCAAAATGCAGCACACTGGCACTGTATTAAGCACATTTCTGTAAATCTGAAAGAATTTGCATAATGGTGCTGTTGCCATGTGGTCTCACATTTTCACAGGGTCAAGTTTAACACTGAACTTTAATTTGTCTCAGCTGCTTGGCGATTTGCCTAGTAAATTGAGAACTTGCGTTAGTCCAGAAGCCAGAGGTGTACTGAATAATATGATCCTTACAACCATGGAACTGACTCAAATAACAGGAATTAGAAGAACGAAGTCTGAACTGAAGGAAAAGTCTTTCATTGTAACAAATTATAGAACATATTGGAATAACTGTGAGGAATTTAGTAAATCTTTTTCTTCCTGGTGCAAAATGATTTCTCCTCAGAGTGCATAATCTTTAAAAAAAAAAAAAAAACTTCCAGAAATTGGATTTATATTGTATATTTGTATTATAAAAGGAAACAAATTTGTGCTACATGGGTAAAAACACTGAAAAGAATTTCCTTTTTGTACATAAGCATTAGCTTTTCAAGTATATTTGCTAGATTTATCAAAATTGAATATATTCATTATACAAATGTAAGTTACTGTTACACAGGTTAATGCCAAAGCTCACTGCTCAAATCTCAATCTCTTTTTAAGAGTATCCAATGTGTATTGGCATGAGCCAAATTAAGGATGAATTTCACATCCAGTCCGAATCGGTACAGGATATTTGTGTACAAAAACACACTGCATTATTCAGTGTTGGTGGAAAAGTGGACAATATTTTTGTTAGTGAGTTTATCCAATATGCTTCTAAATTTGTGAGGTGGACAACAAAGTTTTTTGAGAGGTTTTAATCTCACATTGCTTTTGTTCTTAGGTATTTTACTGTGCAATAAACAGATTATTTATTGGTTTGTTTGTTGAAATGATTTGTCCAGCATGATTGAGATATCACAGTGACTAGGACAACAAGCCTTCTGGATTGAAGAAATTATTGTTGTAAACCTTAAGGAATAGTTCACCCAAAAATGAAAATTTGCTGAAAATGTACTCACCCTCAGGCCATCCAAAATGTAGATGAGCGTTTAGTTTTTTTCTTTCATTGGAACCAGTTTGGAGAAATTAGGCATTGCATCACTTACTCACCAATGGATCCTCTGCAGTGAATGGGTGCCATCAGAATGAGAGTCCAAACAGCTGATAAAAACATCACAATAATCCACACCACTCCAGTCCATCAATGTCTTGTGAAGCAAAAAATGTGTGTTTGTAAGAAACTAATCCATCAAGACATTTTTAACTTCACATTTAAATCTAATTTCACATTTAAAGGCTAAAATAGAAATCCTTTATCCATAATATTGCTGTCTCCACTGAAAAAGTAATCTCAACTGAATCAGTAATGTCAAAAATGTCTTTCCAATGAACAAGCAGAATTTCCATCAAGACACTTATTGATGGACTGGACTGTGGATTATTGTGATGTTTTTATCAGCTGTTTGGACTCTCATTCTGATGGCACCCATTCACTGCAGAGGATCCATTGGGGAGCAAATTTCTCCAAATCGGTTCCAAATTTCTCCAAAACTCAACTACATCTTGGATGGCCTGAGGGTAAATTTTGAACAAACTTTCAATTTCCAGTGAACTATTCCTTTAAATGCCACAAACTATGTAAAGTAAGAATTTATAAAGTATTTCCATGTGTAATTTCAATTATGAGTTGCATAAAGCATGGTTTGGAAAACTAAATTATATTACCTTTTAAAGTAATGACTAGATAATCACATGTCAGCTGATCATTATTAAACCGCAAGATCCCTACATTCAATTAAGGGCTTTTGGGTTCTGGTTTCATGCGGCTACGTGTTTGGTCATAGGTCCTTCTACGATTTCCTCGTTCGCCCAAGTGAGTTCTCTCATGCTTCTTAAGAGGCCCAGCGAACTTGAAGCTCCTCCCACAATGAGAGCACTGCCACGGCCGCTCGCCCGTGTGGCTGAGCATGTGGTTCTTCAGGTGAGACGAGTGCTTGTACGTCTTCCCACATCTTTCACAGGAGAACGGCCTCTCGCCCGTGTGCACGCGCTCATGTCTCTTCATGTTCCCGATCTGAGAGAAGGCTTTTCCACAAATCTTACAGCGGAACGGACGTTCTCCGGTGTGTATGCGCAAGTGGCACCTCAGCATCTCAGGTCCCGCAAATGTCTTATTACAAAGGGTGCACGGGATCTTGAGTCGGGGTCTCTCATGGTTGCGCTGGTGCTTTTTCAAGTCGAACATATAGACAAAGGACTTGCCACAGATGGAGCACAGATACTGGCGCTCACCTGCATGATAACCTTTGTGTCTTCGAAGGAGGCTGGCATAGATGAAACTCTTCCCGCATTGGTTACACTGGTACGAGCGCTCCATGGAGTGGTAGCGGACGTGAATGGACAGCTTAAATGCAGTCGGGAAGCTTTTGTCGCAGTGAGGACACTGGTGCAGGTTCTCTGAGGTGTGGCATTCACGGTGAATCTTCAAGTATGAGCCTTGGGAGAAGCTTTTACCACAGATGGTGCACTTGTATGGTTTCTCACCAGTGTGCACACGGATGTGCTTGATGAGGTCTGCTTTCTTGCGAAAGGTCTTGATGCACTGCATGCATTTGAAAGGTCTGGTGAGGGAGTGCGTTTTGATGTGATTGGTCAAGAAGCTGAGGCACCTGAAGCTTTTACCACAGTCTGAACACTGGAATGGCCGCTCACCCGTGTGAGTGCGCATGTGACTCCTCAGCAGGCATTCGAAGCGAAACTCTTTGTGACACTCGGGACAGCTGTGTCTTTTCTCCTCCTGCGTTGTCTGGGACTCAGAAAGAGTGGCCGCTGCCTTTTTGGAAACTGTGGCTCGAGGTGGACTGCTCTTTCTATGGATGATGGACTTCACAGACGGTGGTCTTTCTATGACAGGAACGTAGATGGTCTCCTCCCTCACAATCTCAACAGGAGTTGGAGGCAAAACTGGTAGAGAGATGCCCTTTCCAGTTAATTCTGAGATCCACTGCTCTAAACTGACTTGCCTCACACCAGACGTTTCCACCATCTCTGATTGCTCTAGGAACTGCAGTTGAGTCGCCTCCTCTCCCTCGTTCTCAAACTCTGACACCACCACGGTGGAGCCGTCCGTGGTCAGGTAGATCTGCTGGACTTCACAGACGCCTGAGTCTTTCTCTTCACAAAGTACCTCTTCTTGTTGTAAGCCTTCCTCTGCTTCTTCAGTGCCAGCTATTGCAGTGAACTCCTCACTGTCAGCTAAAGGCTCAGCCTCTTCTGTGTAACTCTGAGAAGGGCTCATTATGGCGATGGCCGCGTGATCGGATTCTGATAGGTTCTCTGTGCCTTCTGATTCGATGATAATCGTCTCTTGTGCAATGGAGGTGGGGGGCAAAGTTTCCTCATGTTCAATGGTAATGGCAGACGAGACAGTTTCTTGTGCGATTGAATGAGGCAAACAAACTACTTCAGCTGAAGAAGGAATGGACACTGTACAGACCAAAAGAGGGAAAAAAAAACCCTTATAAAATATTTAGGTTATTATAGTTGACTAAAACAATACCATACAAATATTTTCATTACTTAAAATAAAATAAACTTTAACTGAAATAAAGTATTAAAAAAAAAAAAAAACTTATTTCAGCTGGCAACATTACATTGTCATTTAGCTTAAACCTACAAACTAAAATAACAAAAAAAAAAAGACTTAAAAACTATACAGACATATTTAAAGAAACTAATAAAAACGAATAAAAATGACATGCACAACAAAATTTACTTTAAACAAATACTAAAACTTTAAAATTAAAACAACTATAAACTACAATAGTATCAATTGTACTAGGTCACATTTCACCACAAAATATAATAGTTATCCTTATTGTCATAATATAATGCCATAATGCAAAAAAAAAAAAAACTTAAGGGTCCTAATAAATAATACATTTTCTTTATTGAAATTGCTTAATAAATGTATAAAAAAATTTAACAAATTAAGCTTATTTTCAGGATGATATAGTGTTTTTTTTTTAAATCATTGCCTCATATTTCTTTCAATTTTTGGGGCAAAATATGACCCAGACATGTTTTGAAAGTTTCATATTAATTAAATATAAATTAAATGTCTCACTGCGTTTTAGTTATTCAACCCATGCAAACAAATATGGTAAAGAAGCAACAGTAAAGCTCACTTTCACTGATAACTCTCTGAGATTGCTCATTGTTTCTTGCGTGCAGTCTTTTGGTTTTGAAGTGCTGGAGAACATCCTTGATCTCAGCTGGATCTGAGAGTGGCTGCACTATCTCCTCCATCATCGAGAGGCCGCCACAAAGACGTGAGGCTGTCTGAGAAATTCAACATAAAATTTCAGATCAGATTCACCTTTAATTTTAAAATGTTTGGTTTTTTATTGTAGATGGACCGTTTACTTCATTTTTTTTTCAATGCATTGTGCAGTCTTTCATCGAGGACACACCTCTTTGAGGCTGGGCACTGGCAGCAGGTCTTCCACTCGAGACAGGAACTCCCATGCAAGGCTCTGTAATACTGCATCATATCCTGATCCATATTCTACAGGGAAGACATGCTGAAGACAAAGAAACAGTGGAGAAATATGGAAAAACATTTAACAATTTTCATACATGCTATAGATTCTCTTCACAGAAATGTGAATAGAAAAAAAGCTCTAAAAGACAAGAAAGAGGTGAGCAAATATAACCTGTATGAAATTCTCTTTCTTTTCTGCGTCCTCTAAAATGCTGTGCACCAATCTGATAAATTTGTTATTGATGATCTCACTTTCCACATCTTTACACTGCAACAAATTGAGAAAAAACAAAAAAAACAAGACACTGATAACTTGCTAAAACTGAATTTCTGTATATGGTTAGTGCAATTACATAAACAACATTAATTACTTTATGTGTGAGATTTCGAAGAGAATCCAGATGTGCTTGAATGATCCACAGATCTGGCATTTTATCTTTCAGACAAAGCTCTAATATCACCTAAAAGAAACAAAAACCCAAGTTACTTGTCTCAGACTGTGCAGTATTTCAAAAAATTATAATAAAATAAGTACATTAAATATTTTGCTTAATTATGACTACCTTTTTCCGCAGATGAAATATCAGTTTATTAACCAGACTTCGACTCATGATGTCTGGCACGGTCTCGGTCACCAGCACCACAAATTGCTCCAGCTTCCCATACTGTGTCACATTACGACGCTGAACCACCTGCCATAGAAATGCTGACATAAGCCTAAGAGGTGGCACAACCAGACGCAGTGCAGAGAGAGGGAGAGCTTGGGGGAGAAGAGGGAAAAAAACTGCAGATAAATATCAGAGTATAATATAAAAATATCTTAGTAATTCTGATAAACTTTATTAGGATGCATTAAATTGTAATTTAGATTTAAAAATGTAATTCTCGTTTTAACGAACTGAATGCACACACATCAATTTATAGGTAATACAATTTTTATAGACAATAACATTTTAGAAATGGAAAAAATCAGGCTTATAGTTGTGTTAACGCTAAACAAGTTAACCTGTAACAGGTGGAGTGTAAAATTTACATGGCTCAAAAATAATTTTATATATTGCACATTAACCTTTACATGCATGCGGAGAACTTTAACTACTCTTAAATATTAAACACAAAGCAAATTAAATGTTGTTTTAAGGAGTAATTTTAAGTAATAACATGAATAGAGTTCTAATCCAACTAGATTATAAATGTATTCTAACTGTCATTGTTTATCATGGACACTTTTTAGAAATGTTTTTCTAACAATACAGTTCCAATAATGGCAAAGTAAAGAACAAAATATGTTTTTTTTTTTTTTTTTACCGGGTCCTTTCTAAAAATAACATAACCAAATGTGTTTTGAGGTGTGTGTGTGTGAGAGCAACTTTAATAGGATTGGTTGTGCTAGCTTCACTCTCTTTGCATTTAGCTCACAAGCTAATTAAAACTCACCTGCCTCGCGACTCTCTACGTTAAGGAGTTCCATTATTTAAGGTTAGAATCAATCGATATTTATCTTTGAATCAAACTCTGAACGCATCGTGTCACAGAATTAAACCATAATAGCGGTTAAACGCACTGGCGAACGACTATCGTGAAGTTGACCGAAGCAACGAACAACAACGCTCAACCAGGACACCGGAAATAACCGGAAGTAGGTCTTTATTCCGCGCTTTTTTAACATGTTTGAAGGTGCACGACACCGCTTCAGGTCTGGCGGAGAACGGACGCGCTGTCACCTGTTGTAAAACAAAATGTCAATTTATATATTTGCAAGTGATTAAAGGATACATGGCATAACAGATAAGTAAAATCCATCTTTGGAGTGTGACAAAGTGCATAAGATAAATAGAAATGCAATTGAGTATTATGGAACATTTATTACATATATTATGGGGGAAAAACGTGGAATTTGTGCTATAAATTGTCGGAGGTTAACGTTAGAGAATTTGGTAACACTTTACTTGAAGGGGTGTGCATAAGACTGACATGACACCTTCATAATCATGACATGACACATGTCATGAATATGAAGGAGGTTTTATGCATGTTTATGACAACTGTCATTAAGTGTCATTCGCTCAGTTATGTTCATGATTATGTAGGTGTCATGTCATGATTATGAAGGTGTCATGTTAGTCTTATGCACACCCCTTCAAGTAAAGTGTAACCGAGAATTTATAGTGTGTCTTGATGATGTTTCGTCATCTTACCTGAGTACTGAGGCCTGTTGACTTTGTATTTTGCTTTTTTACATGGTTTGGATGAACTGGAGCACAACACAAGAAAAAGTGAAGGTATGTCAAACATCATTCTTTCTTTTTATGTTTGTGCTTAGATGCATATGAATACTTATTACAAATAATTTTAGAATTAAATTAAAATGAATTAATTGTTATGTATTCAAAAAAAATTTGACCTGATTGTGAAGGGCCAACAAGTCAACATCCATGTAAACTCGGTAACACTTTACAATAAGGTTCCATTAGTTATTGTTTGTTAATGTATTCACTAACATGAACAAACCATGAACAATACATTTATTACAGTATTTATGAATCTTTGTTAGTTAATGAAAATACAGTTGTTCATTGTTAGTTCATGTTAATTCACAGTGCATTGAAGGGTTAGTTCACCCAAAAATTTTAATTAGCCCACAAATTACTCACCCTCAAGTCATCCTAGGTGTATATGACTTTCTTCTTTCAGACGAATCCAGTCAGAGTTATATTAAAAATTGTCTTTGATCTTTCAA
>NW_015548309.1:3782306-3852237 GCF_001515605.1 Sinocyclocheilus anshuiensis
TGGACTGAAGCATGCAACACCCGCTGAGTGGCATTAAACAGCTTGAAAGATCAAAGACAATTTTTAATATAGCTCCAACTGGATTCGACTGGATGACTTGAGGGTGAGTAATTTGTGGGCTAATTTTCATTTTTGCGTGAACTAACCCTTTAACTAATGTTAACAAGCACAACATTTAATTTTAATAATGTATTAATAAATGTTGAAATTACCATTAACTAGGATTAATAAATGCTGTAGAAGTATTGTTCATGCTATAGTTCATGTTAACTAAAGTAGTTAACTAATGTTAACTAATTAACCTTATTGTAAAGTATAAATTCTGTCCAGTTTTATTGTGTTACTTTCAGTAAAAGTGTGGTTATTTTATTGGCTTTTGTTGAGGGTGAGTAATTTGTGGGCTAATTTTCATTTTTGCGTGAACTAACCCTTTAACTAATGTTAACAAGCACAACATTTAATTTTAATAATGTATTAATAAATGTTGAAATTACCATTAACTAGGATTAATAAATGCTGTAGAAGTATTGTTCATGCTATAGTTCATGTTAACTAAAGTAGTTAACTAATGTTAACTAATTAACCTTGTTGTAAAGTGTTACGTAAACTCTTTCAATGCTGTTTAAAAGTTTTATGTTTTAATACCAGTGAATGTGCCAATGAAGTCAAAGCAAATTCAATATTCACATCATTCAATCCTGTTTAAAGAGCTATAAAGTGTGTCCTTGAATATGCACCAACACACATAACATGAATGAGTAATTCTGAAAATCTATAAAATTTAATCTAAAAACTAATCAATAGCAAAGTTGTAAAGACATTAGATTATTAAAGGTTTATAAAGGCTACATATCGATCAGAACAGACATTTATGATCCTGAACCGTTGGCTCCTGCACCAGTAGAAGGAGATCAGGGCGGTGTGGGTTAACAGCATCATAGCCATATAATTACCAACCCCCCTTCATATCATCAGAGACGCAGTGTAGTCAGACAGCCATTGCAGGAGTATCAAGAGAGTTTAAGAAATGTCGCAAATAAACATCGGATAGAGGGCGGAGAATCTGCAGGCGAAGATAAGCGTGCCATGCGTTCATCCAAAGATGATTTATGGTGAAACGAGGGTGTGAATAGGCACTGGTGGGTTGATGACCGGCCGTAAAACACAGGCGGTAGAGATGAGAAAAGACCAAACAAAGGGAGGAGTAAAAGAGAGAGAGTGAAATGGGGGTAGATAAAGCACAAGACGGCGCCATGAGCTCTGCGCCGCCTTACGACTCGCTACCAGCTCGGCCAAGCCCCTGCCGTGCAAAAGAGTGGGAAAGAGAGCTGCACGGTGCTCAAAGACTGTCTTCCCCACTTCGACCGGCTTTACCTTCCATTTCCCGACGGCCTTCGGCGCTTCCTGGATATCTGCTCTCACCCTCCCGAGAGTACACTGACCAACAGCAACGTCTTTCGTTATCGCTGTGCTCGGAGGCCTCGCTGGCGCCCCCTGTACCTGCAGTGGGTGCCGCCCCACCATGCTGCCGGGCGGTGGGAGTCATGCCCTTGCTGCGCCTTGCACTCCTGATTTTCAGCTTCCTTTTTTGGGCAGCGGGCCTTGCAATCTTCACCCTAGGTGTCTGGGCGCAGGCTTCGTTGTCCGACTACATGCTACTCTCTGCGAACCGCTACCCAAATGCGCCAATCATCTTGTTAGGCACAGGTGCTGCTGTGACCGCTTGGGGCTTTTTGGGATGTTTGGGAGTGGCTGCCAACCTTCCTTACCTTCTGCGGGCATACGGCTTCTTCCAGTTGGCCACACTCATGGGTGGACTAGCGGCGGGTCTCTCAGGGCTCTTTTACAGGGAGGATATTGCTGAAGGTTTCCGTAGCGGGCTTAAGAAAGCTGTTTTGGACTATGGAGAAGACGAGGGCCACGCAGACGCACTGGACAGCCTGCAGAGGGCGCTTGAGTGCTGTGGCGCTGAGGGTTGGCGCGATTGGCTCATGTCTGATTGGGCTATTCAAGATGCTGTTTACTCAACAGGAAGTTTGGGGAATGATTCCTCTGTGTCATTACCAGACAGTTGTTGTATTAAACGTAAAGGCTGTCGCAATAGACCATTGCCAGAGAGTGGATTCAGGAACATCAAGCTCGCAGGAATTTACACTCACGGTTGTTTCCTCAAAGTCTTCAGCTTGGTAAATGACAATGTCTTTCATATTGCAGCAACAGTCCTGGGCCTTGCTTTCACCCAGGTGGCAGGTATAGCCCTCGCATGTCTGCTTGCAAATCGTCTTTCACCCAGACTGCGAAGACGAGCCCGTTGAAATAAAAAAAGCATCAAGAATTTGCTTTCTCTAGACTTTCATATACTTGCTGCAGTTTCTTGAGTTCAGATCAGTTTTTACAGAAGAGACCAGTAAACATTTTTTGGACAAATGCAACAAATAAACACTGCAAGTGTGTTGTAAAGGTTAGATTGAATGTCTAGGTAGAGTAAAATATGTGCATTATCTTATATATATTTAACTTTCTGATTGTTGCATGACTCTGAATGACTAATGTTTTTGTCCAATAGTCCATTTAGCTTCCATTACTGACTGAAATATTATGTATAAAAAGTTAGAAATTGTCTATATACTGTGTCTCATATTCTGTAAATTGTTTTTCTATTTATGGCCCATTAGATATGTTACACTGATTGTGGAGTGCATGGGGTTTCTAAACAGTATACTGATTTGCTCTTGAATGCTTCACCGGCAGGTAATTGTAATTGTAAATTGATTATATAAATATTGTCAATTAAAAGAAAGAAAAAAGACAAAAATATGTATTGTTCTTAAAAATAACAATATTAAATTAATTTCTAATACAGAATGCATGACCAAGTGCACATGTTGTTGTATTAAACCTTGCTGTTTTAGTGACAATAATGTGATTATTCATCATTGTGAATTGCCACTTGCAACCCATTTCATTTAATATACTGAAACAGAATATTAAACAAGAAAAATGCATGGCTAAAACTTGGTTTTATTTGTTTATTGGGATCTGATTCCCAATCATTAATTTATTGAGATCTGATTCCCAATCGTGAAAACTGCAGTACTTAGACGAATGGAGCCAGATCGAATACGAGTTTGAAGAGCAGCAAATTAAAAAAGTAAAAACATGAATTTAAATGTCATTTTTATTTTCATATGTAAAAATATGTGTTGAACAACTGCATGCCAGCAGCTATTAACTTTGTAGACAATCCACGTTTGAACCCACTATGCACAGCTCCATCTGGTTGGGAGTTTGTAGCAAAACGGTGCATTTTATTGTACTTTTTAAAATGGATAGACTCTTGATTTATATTTTGGCTCCCAAAAGGTAGCTGACCAAACCTCAATCTGCGATTTTAAACATTCTTATTTATGATAGTCTGTATTTCTTTTTCACAACCCCTGCTGCAATTACAATCGTATTCATCATTGGGATCTGGGACAGTCAGTGATGCCTCTTTAATGGCCTGCCAGGTGATTGAAATTTATCTCAGTTTCAACCTGCAAACAACTATGATTAGATCCTTCAGACTACTCTTTCTGTAAAATGTATTACTGCAGATGGTGCATGGTAATAAGATTATATAGATAGATAGATAGATAGATAGATTTGGTGTGGTTTTCTGTGTGCTCAGTGTTGAGTCATTAATCCATCAAAGGATTATGTTCTTGAGCAGAGCTGCAAACGGATCACAGTGCAAGTGCAAGACAAACTGTCGTTAGTATCAGAATGGCCCAAAGGGTCACGCCACTGCAAAGACTAAAGTTCAACAACGTTGCATTGAAAAAACTCCCGTTGGATTCGTCACTAGAACCGGGCTCACGGACCGTGACGGGGGCGTGTTTTTCCAGTGTTCAGCCGCAGCCTCTGCTCAAGCCCACATTCGTCGCGGTATCGGAAGCGGCTCTTGCTTTACTGGGACTGAACGCGGACGATGTTTTATGTGACCCGCACGGGGCTGAATGTCTAAGTGGCTCTCGGGTGATTCCGGGCTCTGAGCCCGCTGCGCACTGCTACTGCGGACACCAGTTTGGTCATCTCGCCGGGCAGCTGGGTGACGGTGCTGTGTGTTATCTGGGGGAGGTGGAGGTGGAGGCCGGTGCTGAGCAACGTTCTAACCCGATCAGCACAAGCCCCTGTGGTCGGTGGGAAATTCAGGTTAAAGGCGCTGGACTGACGCCTTATTCTCGGTACCGTTGCTTTGGCTTCACTGCATTAAGTAATAGGTTACTCTTTATTTCCCTTTGTCCTTGTTACAGTGTAATTATACATTTAAGTACTGAGTAATTTTAATTAACTACACGTACTTACTATATTGTTAGGGTTAGAATGAGGGTTTTGTTTATTGTTAATTGCATGTAATTATGCATAATTTATTGTTATTACCATAGGAAGTACATGTAACATGTAGGATATCAATAACACCTTAATATCCACTATTAAGTGTAATAATACTTAAAAGGTAGATAAATGCTTTTTGCATTTTGGTCTGTTAAAAATAATAAGAAATTTATTATGCATAAATGTATTGCAAAGATATACCATTTTTATTGAAAAGAAAAGCCATAATTTAGGCTTTAAAAAGTTTTAATATTTGTTTATTTTATATGTAAGTAGGTTTATGTAATGCATTGTGTTAACAAAAAGCATATGTTCTCTACAGAAGACAAAAATGAAATGTATTTTTCCAACATTAAACATTGTGCCACACTCCCATTTTACTCTCCAAAAAGTCTTTTTTGGATTGAAACAGTGTAATTCTTAAGAACATGACTTATGTGTTGTATGTGGATTTTACAATCTTAACAATGGCTAGATTGTGGTCTAACTCAAGTTGATCTCTCTTTCACTATGATTCTATGAATAATGAGCCTAAATCCACTCTTAACCCATAACAATAGATGTATTCATCTACCTTGAAATCCTAAAAGGGATAGTTCACCCAAAATTCAAATTCTTTAATTCAAGTTGATCCAAACCTGTATGAGTTTCCTCTGTTGATCACAAAAGAAGATATTTTGAAGAATTTAACCAAACAGTTGCTGGTAGCCATTAACCAACAAAAATGGGTTAAAAAATGTCCATGTGCTTTGTTTTAAAAAAATAAGCTTTAGTATCTGTGTATACTGTAGGCAGTCTGATGGGCGTAAAGTGCTCCGCTCCAGCATTCGAGAGTTCCTGTGCAGTGAGGCCATGCTTGCATTGGGAATTCCCACAACACGAGCGGGATCACTGGTGACCTCTGACCTTTATGTCCAGAGGGATGCGTTCTACAGTGGCAATCCCAGACCAGAGAGGTGCTCAGTGGTTCTCAGAATAGCACCCACCTTTATCAGGTTGAGCAATTCTATTTATATCTATCCTCAGACACACATAGAAATTAATTTCTCACATTACGTTTCCATAATCCCAAGTTGTAAAAATGAATTTTGTAAAAATGAATTTCAAAATCCTGAAGTTTGCTAAATAAAGAAACTATTTATTGAATTGTACAGCCTTAATACTGGGTTTAGTGTCAGCAAAGAATGTAGAGAAGCTGTTTAAGGGTACTGCAGGTCCACACTGAGATGTGATAGATCTCTCACAAGGCCTTTTTTAGATGTTACTCATGTCCAAGCTAGTCCAAGTATTTTAGAGTATACAGAATAAAGTCTTAATACCTAAATACTGCCATCTACCATTTGAATATATCCCTAAAAACATTTTTTGGCTCTGAATTATGAGATCTACTGAAATTGGTCTGCACTTTTAGTTTCATTAAATTGTACTGAATGTTAGCACTGTACCCTGACTCATAACTCTCTCTATATTTCTCACCAGATTTGGCTCATTTGAGATCTTCCACCCTGTGGATGACTTCACAGGTAGACATGGCCCTAGTGTTGGACGTACTGATATTCGTGCACAACTTCTGGATTATGTCATTGAAACATTCTACCCTGAAATACAACGAAGACATTTAGATCGCCAAGAGAGGAATGCTTCCTTCTTCAGAGAGGTTTTAACAATAATATACATTTTAAAAACAAGCTTCACTTTATCACTATAACCTTAAAACAAGAATTTGTATGTACTCTCTTAAAAATAGACATTCCAAAAAGGGGTTTTCACAGCAATACCATAGAAGAACCATTTTGGTTCCCTAAAGAACCTTTCAGTGAATAGTTCATAATAGAACCTTATTTTATTAGTGTGTAGAACATTTTAATAATCAAAAGAACCTTTTCCCACTATAAAAACCTTATTTTTATATTATTTTATATTCTGTGGAACTGCAAGGCGACCGTGAGGACTGCCAAACTGGTTGCCCTGTGGCAAAGTGTGGGATTTTGCCATGGAGTTCTCAACACAGACAACATGAGCATCTTGGGACTCACTATAGACTATGGCCCATTTGGCTTCATGGACAGGTTTGTTTAGCTCTACAGAAACTGTGCTTTAAATTGCACAAAAATGCAGTAAATGCAACCGAATTACATCCTGAAAGAAGTTGTGCTTTTACTAATTGCTTGGTCTATTAGTGTATTCTAAAAACCTACATTGTTGTTATTTGCAGGTTTGACCCTGAGTTTGTGAGCAATGCCTCTGATAAGAAAGGCCGTTATTCTTATGAAGCTCAGCCATATGTCTGCCGCTGGAACTTGGCACGTTTGGCAGAAGCTCTTGGCACGGAGCTCCAGTCAGCCAAAGCAGGGGCCATTTTAGATGAGTTCATGACCATTTATCAGGACTGCTACCTGGACATCATGAGGAGGAAGCTGGGTCTTCTGAGACAACAAGAACCAGAGGATGTGGAGCTGGTGGCTGATTTATTGAAGACTATGCACATCACAGGTATAGTGAGAGTGAGGAGATATTTCCGGCTTTCTGTTGAATAAAAATGGAAAGTTGGATGGAAGTTGACTCAGATTACTCAAAAACAAATTACTTACCTAATATTTTCATCTATCGCTGCTCCAGGTGCAGACTTCACAAACACATTTCGTCTGCTGAGTGCCGTGTCCTGTCCTGCAGGTGAACAGAAAGACAGGGACAGCACAGACTCAGTAGTGGAACTGATCGTGGAACAGTGTGCCTCGCTGGAAGAACTAAAGGTGGCCAATCATCCTACAATGCAGCCCGGGTGAGGGGATCTGCACCCTCTCAGGGTCTAATCTTCATACTAATAAACAATTTAATGTATTTTTCACCAGTTTATGCATATTGACAATTAATTTTTATTTTCAGACTGTGAAGTGCAAGAATCTATTGTTTTGAGCAAAAGTGACCAAAATTTCGTTTCCCTGTACTCTGCATTCTTCTCTTAATGTGATGCTGTCAGCACGTTGCAAGAAAGACAAGGCAAGAGAATTGGTATGTTGTCTGAATTAATTTGCATTGGTTTGTCTCTAGCTACTTTTAAAACGGAGCTGAAAAAGCATTATGAGCTCTAAACAGGTAAAACTGAGTGTCACTGAGTGTAAAAATATTTATGCACAATTACTTGTCACAATTATTTGTTATTTGTATGCCCTAGTATTTCTTATTCATTATGTCCTAAGTTTATTTATTTATTAAGACCAGTGCAATTTACTATCATTGAAATATTATGAGAGTTTTTAGTAATACTTTTAATCAGTTTTTATTTTCATTTTACTTTTCATTTAAATATTATTTTTAGTAAAATTGTCATCTTTAATGTTTTTTTTTTTTTTAATGTATGCATATATTGTTTTTTATTCTTTTTTTTTTTCGGTTTTAGTTATTTTAGTATATCAAGTTGAACTAAATTAATATGAGAAATGTTGCCTTTTAACTAGCTTAAATTATTTTATTTGATTTCAGTTAACGTTTATTTCAAGTAAAGAAAATTTTTATGGTTTTAGTTTTAGTTACAGTAACTGTGATTGTTGAACCATGGTTGAGACCCCTCATAATTTCTTATGTTCAAAAGTAAAAAGGAGGTTTGGAGATACTTAACACCTATACTATGTTTTCCTTATTTTCTTTCATTTGTTGTACCTCTGTGTCCATTCTTAGTGAGTTGAGATGATTCTCTCCATGGCTGAGACAAATCCAGGTATGTTCAACATGGTAACCAATCAGCCAGAGGTCACCAAGCAACTGGAGAAGATTGGCAGGCTGAAGGACCTTCTCGTAATCAATGAAGTGGAGCTAAAAATAAAGCAGAGAGATCATTGGCAGAGATGGGTCAAACAATACAGGTATAAATACATATTCAAGATTCAAGCTCTTTATTTTCATGTATACTAGGTACAAATTCTTATTTTGTTAATAAATAAATATAAATGAATATACAAGTTTTAATGACTTATTAAATTACCATGAATTGAAAGTCCAAAGCTTTTGATATTTATGGTCACCACGTTAGGAGACGTCTGGCTCATGAATGTGACGAAGTGAGTGACCCTGCTGCAGTAGAGAAAGAACGGGTCAGATCCATGAACTCCACCAATCCTGCTGTTGTACTGCGGAATTACATTGCCCAGAATGCAATTGAAGCAGCTGAAAGGGGTGTGATTTTTCAGAGGTCAGAGGTCATGATTGAAATGCAATAATTTAAACAATGACATTTTGTGGTGTATTCATCTAAAAAAAAAACTTTTCAGGTTCAACAGCTGCTTAAAGTTTTGGAGAACCCTTATTCGGTCAGTGCGGATCTGGAGCGTCCAGTATGGTCAGCAGGAAATGGGTCAGTCCAAGCTGATGGCGACAGCATTAAGGGACAGGAAGTTAAGGAGAACACTAAAAGAAAAGCAGCAGCTGATACTCACCAGATTCCATATAACAGTAAACCTCCTGCATGGGCCAGAACGATCTGTGTCACATGATCATCCTAATAAAGCCTCCCAAACATCACAGCCCAATCCAATACAGAAAGAAAGCCAGAGAAAATGTAGAACATTCTCTTTTGAGTTTCTCTGTATTGATCAGGTATGTTAGTGTTGAGGGAGGCTGAGCAACACACAGCACTCCTGGTCAGATAATGCAGAAATGGCCATATGTCAATAGGTACAATAAATGAGGCATACTTTTTTATAATTTAATAAAAATATTTTATTACTATGACATTTAGAAACTGGTTAAATTGTTCATATTTTAATTTCACCTCAGTTAATTCTGCAATTATCTGATCAATGAAGATTCAGATGTTCAGCTTAGCAGGCCTGTCTGAGTTTGAAAAACAAGGAGTATCTTGTGCACACATACAAACTCTTTAATTATGCATTTATCACTTAATTTCACCCTAAATTTTACTAGCTTCCACGTTTTTCAAAACACAAAGTAGAAGTTTAACAGAATGTCCAAGCTGTTGTTTTGCATAGGCTACAGTGAAAGTGGTTGCCTTGCTTATATTGTCAAGCTCCAAAAAGCACTATAAAAGTAGTCTGTGAAAGTCTTCTAAGGTCTTCCATACTATACATTTTGTGATTTTGTGAGAGGCATATTTAATTAAAAACTGATAAATAAAAGCAAATAGATTTAGCCACAAATCAGTCAGTCAGTTCACTTGATTTTGTTTAAACGTTCTTTTTTTAAATTTATTTACAATATTTTCTATAATAAATTTAGTCTTAATATCATGTTTGTATGTTTGTTTGTTTTTTGCCTCTTGCTGTTCACAATTTTACATTAGGCCATTATTCACAAGTAGTTGGACTCCACATTACAAAATGAGATCTAAATGTCATTGAGATAAGTTTAATCATTAACTTCATCCGAACACTGTGATTCTAGTAACAGTATACAACTGCCTAGCCGTAAGAGTTCTGTATGTACATTTCTGATATAACAAAAGATGAACATGATTACACATACATGTGTAGCCTAAAACTGAAAGACTGAAGACATTATAGTTTTTGTGATTCAAATTTATTTGCATTATTTATTCAGTAAAGCAAATTGTTCTAAAACCCCTAAATGTTATTTGAATAATATTCAAAGCAGCTAATTAGTGTGAGCCATGGATTTCACACTGGATATGCTTCAATAATATTCAAGGCAAATATACAGTTGAATGGATGAATGGATTAAAAAGATCTGGAACTTATTTCACAGCAGTCAATATAACTGTCTGTCTTAAACTACTTTTAATAATTTTAATAATAATATCACAGTAAAGCAATGTGTTTTAGGAATTGCAAAAGTCAAAATGGCTACATCTCAGATTTAATATTTGTCAGGTGCATAACACATGTTTTGAGTATGTGGAATCAGCACCTTACTGGGACAAAAAGAGACACAAAAGGAGAATTTTACATTCACATTTATTAGAGTAGTTGTCGTATAATACTATTTTACGAGCAGATTATGCCGTAATCTCTCCATAAACAAAACAACAGTCTTCACAATAATAGCTGAGTAACTGAAGTCACTACTGATGAAGCTCTTTTGCATGTATTACAAGAATGTACAATTTTAAGATCTCAGTGGTCATTAGTTAAATAAAAATTTGGTTATTAAATCAGACTATAATTTGCCTAAAAACTATAACATGAAAAAATTCCTGGCCTTTCTATATAGATTCTCTGTAAAAGGACAGATTAAAATACTGCATTAGCACAAGTGAAATTTAAGACCTGGGGATCATGAGGGATTAGTGGTCAAATTG
Source organism: Sinocyclocheilus anshuiensis (assembly GCF_001515605.1). Lineage (NCBI taxonomy): Eukaryota > Metazoa > Chordata > Actinopteri > Cypriniformes > Cyprinidae > Sinocyclocheilus > Sinocyclocheilus anshuiensis. The sequence continues at coordinate 3,792,955 of NW_015548309.1, forward strand.
AAGACTGAATGCAAAGTTACTTACTTAGTAAAGCAAATCTAAGAGATTTTAGATGCAATTAGAATAGTACTCAAAGCAGCATGATGCATGAGACACGCTTCATTTCAGCCGGGCAGTTGCAAAATATAAAATGAATGACTATATGCTATGTTTCAAAGAAATATATGTGTACCCCAAATTTGCTTCAGGAATGTACTTATGTACTATATGAACCTTAAATGCTTTTGCTTTTTTATGCCATGCTTATTTGTGAGACACATTTGATTTCACCTTCTTGGACTTGTAGTAAAAAGGTTTTGTTGAAGTCAGTGGGAGGAACCAGAGCCAAACAGATTTAACCAACCTCAACCTCAATCTCAAATCTATGTCCTAACATGGAGTAGGAGGCAACCTCAACATTTAAATATGCCTGATTCTAATCATGTGCTTTAACAAGAGTGGACCTGCTAATTTAGGGACAGAAAAACAAAAGCAGAAGTGAACATTGCAGGTGAGTTTCAAAATTGAATTTCAAAAATACAATTTTAGTGATTGTTTTTTGTGCATATGGATTTTGATAATATAACATAGCATCTATTTTTGTATTTCATGCTGGTGTCAACATTAATATTAATGACTGGTTTATATCATTTTGTGTTATAAAGATTTGTAGGAGTGGAAATTGTTTGCAATTTTCCAGTCAAATCCAGTGGTGTCCATATATTTAGTGACAAGCTACAATGTTGCTCATTCTATTTCTGAGTAAGTATCAATACTAACACAAACAAGCATATTTTTACAGACAATGCCAGTGTTTTTTACTTTTTTTTTTAATTTTTTCTGTAACATGAAGTTCTAGGCAATACCATTTCAAGTACGTCCGAATCAGTCAGACTGGTAAATGGCAACAACTCTTGTTCTGGAAGATTGGAGGTTTTCTATAACAATCAGTGGGGAACAGTGTGTGATGATGGCTGGGATCTATCAGATGCAGCAGTGGTGTGTAGAGAGATGGGCTGTGGGGATGCTATTGAGGCAAAGAGTGGTGCTTATTTCAGACCAGGTGGGGGACAAGTATCAATGAACGATATTGGGTGTGTTGAAAATGAGCCTACGTTGAGCAGTTGCAGCTCTAAGAAAGCGGGAGAGTTTTACTGTGACCATTCAAAAGATGCTGGAGTCATCTGTCGCTGTAAGTTGCTGGTATTTCACTTGAAATAAAGGCTGTTATGTTTCTGTATGCAATTAATAATTTTTTCTGATTCTGATGTCTGCTCTGTGTGGACATTAGCCCTTGTCAGATTGGTGAATGGCAGTCACTCCTGTTCTGGACGAGTGGAGGTTTTCAATGGCGGTCAGTGGGGAACAGTGTGCGATAATGGCTGGGATTATTCAGATGCTGCAGTAATATGTAAAGAAATGGGCTGTGGGAATGTTTTCGAGCAAAGGATCGGTGGTTTTTTTGGCCAGGGATTAGGACCAGTATGGCTGAATGATGTACAATGTTATAACTCTGAAATGAATCTGAGACACTGTAATTTTCAGGGATGGGGACAAAACTCGTGTGGACATGAGAAGGATGCTACAGTCGCCTGTAAAGGTGAGTATAAAATCTTTTACACAAAATTTTAAGGGTGACGTGCAGCATTTGTGGCATGCAGTTGATTACCACAGAAAATTATTTTTCTTTTTTTACTATTTTCTTTTTACGTTTTCACGACACCAAGCAGGCAAGCTTATATTTTTGTTAAATCACTTACATGAATTATTCTGTAAATAAATGAATAATAGCAACATAATTCGAGTGGATAGAATTTGGTTCATTTACATCATGCCACAAATGCTGTGCATAAAAATTTGTTGTAAATTATCCAGAATATTTCTTGACTCACAAATCTTATTTTATATGAAATTGAGAAAGCGCATCAGATATAATCCACTGACAACAGCTCTCATTATGTCGTTATTCAGGCAGAATTAAGCTGGAAAATGGCTTCAGTGCTTGCTCTGGAAGAGTGGAGATTTTTAATCGCTGGGGAAACACTAATTGGGGAACTGTGTGTGGTGATAACTGGGATCTATCAGAGGCTGCAGTGGTGTGTAGGGAGATGGGATGTGGGGATGCTATAGCGGCAAAGGGTGCTGCTTATTTCGGGCAGGGACCGCACTGGTATCCAGTATGGTTGGATGATGTCAACTGCATTGGCAATGAGCTCACACTTGCTGCCTGTGAGTCCAAACAAATAGAAGATTTCCAGTTGCATTACAAGGATGCTGGTGTTATCTGTCAATGTAAGTTGCTCTATTGCCATTCATGTAAGAATACTGAAAAGAAAATATTGTCAGTGAATAGTAGTTCAATCAAAAATTAAAAACTTTTGTCATCATTTAACCCCAGGCTGCTACAGGTCCATTATTATGTTTATGATGACATTGCATTAAATTTGTGGGGGAAAATAGAATAAAGATTCTGTTCTATATTTAGGTAAACTATCCTAATATTTTTTTAACAGCTTGTTTCTTAATCTTTCATCTGTCTGGCCATTAGCTCTTGTTAAGCTGGTGAATGGCACTAACTCTTGCTCTGGACGAGTTGAAGTTTTCTTTGATGGCCAGTGGGGAACAGTGTGTGATGATGGCTGGGATCAGTCAGATGCTGCAGTGGTGTGCAGAGAGATGGGCTGTGGGGATGCTATTGAGGCAAAGAGTGGTGCTTATTTTGGACAAGGATCTGGACTCGTATGGCTAAGTGATTTACAGTGTGCCAGTTACTCTACTCTGAGAAACTGTAATTCAAAGGGATGGGGGCAAAACAGCTGTGGACATGAGAAGGATGCTGGAGTCGCTTGTCAACGTGAGTACAAAACCAAATAATTATCAGTATAAACTTTTATCATATTTTGTCCACTGGTAATACATTTTTGTGGGCATTAGTTAACATCAGACTGGTGAATGGCATCTCCACTTGTTCTGGACGAGTGGAGGTTTTTCGTGATGGTCAGTGGGGAACCGTGTTTGATGATGGCTGGGATCTAACAGATGCTGCAGTGGTGTGTAGAGAGATGGGTTGTGGAGATGCTATAGAGGCAATAGGTGGTGCTTATTTTGGACAAGGTGCAGGACAAATATTTATGGGCAGTGTAAACTGTCTTGGAAATGAGACCATACTCAGTGCTTGTGAATCACGTAGAAAAGGAATGTATGACCATTCAAAGGATGCTGGAGTCATCTGTGACCGTAAGTGAAATCTAGTTTTCTACACTGTCTCTTTCATTTTAATGCATGTAAAAAAATAGTGATTAAAGGAATAATTCACTCAAAAATGAAAGTTTGCTGAAAATTTACTTACCCCCAGGTCATCTAAAATGTAGATGAGTTTGTTTCTTCATCAGAACAGATGTGGAGAACTCTGCAGTGAATGGGTGCCGTCAGAATGAGAGTTCAGCTGATAAAAACATCACAATAATACACAAGTCTGGACAAAATGTGAGTCCAGAATCCATAATAACACTTCCTCCAGTGGAAAAAGTCCATCCCCTGTTGTCCACTCACATCAAAATCCACAGACATCTTTGTTTAGAACTGTTTTCACTTGTAAATGGTGCTTGATCTTTGCATATTTCTCTCCTCATTCAGAAGACATTACTTTTTCACTGGAGAAAGCAATATTATGAATTCTGGTTTTAAAATTCTAAACATTTTAATGGTTTACTTGTTTCTTACAAACATCCAGCTTTTTGCTTTACAAGACATTAATTGATGGACTGGAGTTGTGTGGATTACTTGTGGATTATTGTGATGTTTTTATCAACTGTTTGGACTCTCATTCTGATGGCACCCATTCAGTGCAGAGGATCCATTGGTGAGCAAGTGGTATCTAAACTGGTTCTAATGAAGAAACAAACTCGTCTACATATTGGATGGCCTGAGGGTGAGTAAATTTTTAGCAAAATTCCATTTTTGGGTGAAACATTTCTTTAATGCAGCCATGTGTGGGACTTTGACCTACAAAAGAAGACAGTCAATGAATAGTCATTGTAAATGGAGAAAACATTGTTTTTAAGTAGTTAATGTGTTTCTTTTACTTTCATTTATGTGGCTGTTAGCTTCTCTCAGGCTCATTAATGGACACAACTCTTGCTTTGGAAGAGTGGAGGTTGTTTATAATGGAATATGGGGAACAGTGTGTGATAATGGCTGGGATCTATCAGATGCTGCAGCGGTGTGTAGAGAGATGGGCTGTGGGGATGTGATCGAGGCGAAGAGCTCTGCTCATTTCGGTCAGGGATCAGGGCCTGTATGGATAAGTGATTTACAATGTTCTGACACTGACTCAAGACTAAGAGGTTGTAAATCAAGTGGATGGGGAAGAGGCACTTGTGGACATGAGAAAGATGCAGGAGTCATCTGTAAGGGTGAGTGCAAACCTTTTAACAGCAAACGATGTAGTCAGTATAGGACTGAAGTGATTGTATATGTGCTTTATGGTCAAACTATCATTATATATATAAACTTTCTTCTATTGTGTGATCAATAGATAACGTTAGGCTGGTCAACAGCACCAACTCCTGTTATGGACGAGTGGAGGTTCTTCGTTCCGGTCAGTGGGGAACAGTGTGTGATGATGGATGGGATGCATCAGATGCTGCAGTGGTGTGTAGACAACTGGGCTGTGGAACAGTTTTGGAAGTAAAGAATGCGGCTTATTTTGGAAAGGGTTCAGGACCAATTTGGATGAATAATATAAACTGTTTTGGGAATGAGGCTACATTGATGAGCTGTTCATATAATGCAACTCCAAACAGATGTGACCATGAGAAAGATGCTGGAGTCATTTGTGGATGTAAGTGCCAATGCTTTCATTTTAGTTAGTGAGGTAATACAGCATTGTGTTTTCTTCATGGAGACATTGATGACTTTTGATTTGATGATTTTGGTACCAAAAAATACCCCAAATGCCCATGAAATTTCATGCTCAAATATGCTGGTAACTTGTAGGCTTTAAAGAACAATGGATGCTCTTTAAAGCCTACATCCACGTGAAAAAAAGTTTGTTATACTGGTGCATTTGAGCAAGAAATCTAATTTTTCACACTTTCTCACATTCACTCAGCTGTTAAAGTCCTGTTGAGGGTTGAAGTGAAGGCTAACCTTGGAGTTGACCCAAACACTGCTGGAATCATAAATAAACTTTCAGAAGAGGTAAGAGTAGTGGAACGAGTGACATTGAGCTGTATCTTTCACTACTTTTTGCTGTCATCTACTGGCTGTTTGTGTTATTATTCTGTTCTCTGTATTTACATTCATTTGATTCTCATAGATTGGGAAGAAGCTACGAATAAATGGGACTTTCTCACTGAAAACTCAGACCGATGGAAATATCTTCCATAAGAGAATAGGGGCTTCACCCTGATGAATTAGTAAGACATTAACCTTAGCTTTAAAACTAAAGTTTAAATCTTTAATTTAATATTTTCCACAATAACAATGTACAGTGGTGTTGGTTCCTAAGGTCATTTCTGGAATACAGAGAAGAAAACAAGCTAACACTATCTAATAGGACATTGATCGCTTCATCCTTCTTTCAGTCTGACCTTTGTAAATGAAATTAATAATTATCTTACATATTTTTCCAATGACAATGCTTTATAATATCCTTGTATTTTTTTTTCTAATGACAATGTAAGCGTAATATTTGTGTTTAGATACTGACAGTGTTTTGATACTGATAAAGTATCTTTGGGTCACATCCTAACTTGCTAAATTTCAATTTAATATATTTTGTAATCAATGTAATAGCCAATATTGTACATATATTTTCAATATAAACCTGTCTGGAGCTAAATTAATGAAAATATTATAACAGTATGCTTAATAATAATTTCATTTAATTCAATTCCATTTACATACGATATATATAGTTGCATAATAAACATAAATAAAGTGTGATTAAAGAATTTCTGGATGTTGTCTTTGTAGTCTTTGTGGTCACAATTTCAGTATTTTTGTCTTGTTTTATAGAAAAAAATACTTATGCTTAAAAAGTATTCACGTTGTGAAGACTGTTAACTTGTTAATGTAGGTATGGTACCATTTTACCATATTTAGGTAATTCAGTTGCTTAGTTTTTGAAACATAAATAAATATTTTTAACCATGACAAAAGCATCTGGGCTTGTAGTTGGTGAGCCGGTTTCTCCAAAGTATTTTCAGGATACTTAAAAGTTTTGTAAACCATTTGCAATGGGTAATGATCTGAGACAGACACGTGCATGTATTTAGCAGGAAAAGCAACCTATCCCAATTCAAAAACAGGGTGAAGGCCTGACTGTGCATAATAGCATAAAGCCAAAAATTTATTTTGAAACATGGAATGGCTTAAGAATGCATGGAATAAAGCAAACAAGTCTTATTATGGTACTTGTTTGGCCCTAAATAATACAGGATTATTTGTGGAAGGTAAATATTCAAAAGGTTCACAGTTTGCATCCTGTTAATGGGGCCTGTCAGAGTAATTAGGGAGGAAAAACTCATTTGAACAACCAAACAAAATGGAAAAAATGAACAGCCTTCTGTTTGATGCCATTGTTATTTGTTTGCAAAAGTTCGAGCAGAATTAAACTTTTTGGTTACTTTAAACAATTCAGTCAGTTCCAAACAATGACAATGACCTTGATTGGTGCCCCTTAAAACCCAGCATTATGAAAGACAAAAACAAGTTGACTATCATTGCCTTATATTTTCGTTTATGTCTAACCTGTTTGCATAGGTCATGGCTTTCTTCTAAAGTGCAATTTGCTGACTTCTACACCTGTTGCATATGTGATTTATAATGCAAATATATGTAAAATAATACCCTAAAAAGGTGAGATTATTTGTCAGGGTCATCTGAAAGGAGGAGACAGGTGGGCTGGAGGTTGTACCTCTAGATAAATGCACACTAAATCTCCAACATACAAACTTATATTTCAGATCCAGAAGGAAAACAGCAGTATACATGGGACACTTCAAAAGGTTTGAACCCCTTAGCCATATTTTGAACTTCCTGTCTTTATTTTACTATTTCTATTTGTCTGCTAAATTAATAAATGTAAATGTTTATTAATTTGTTCCATCTCAAAGTATGATTGCTTTGAGGTATGATTCACTGCAAATTTTCAAGTAGACAATAGAATTAGAAAAATGGTAATGATTTGTAATATCCTCCTTATAAGTATTTTTAAACATATAGCCTAGAAGAAGGATTTTAGGATTTACATTTATATTTATGGCTTTATAAGGAAGTCTAAATAAGAAATTTTGGTAACACCTAAAGCCTTTATGTAATATAAGACCTTTATAAACCATTATAAAGGTATTTATAATGTATGTTATAATATCTTTTATCTTCTCATAAATAATTGTAACCAAAGTTAAAATGTATTATAGCCTAATATTTGCAGGTTCCTTGTTCCTTCTGAAATTGGTTGTTTGTCATCTATTTTAATGAAATATACTTTCTAAAGGTGTAACATACAATAGGTATTATAATGTATTATTAATGTGGTTATAATTGTTCAAGATCATACAATGCATAGTAAGGTACATTACAAGGCATTAAAAATATTTCATAATGCATTAGCCTAAAGGCTTTAAGTAAATTCTTACAGAAACTATAGTTATCTTCTTGTTTTATTATATTAATCAGGGTAATGTTAAAAGTAACATTATTTATTGAAATAAGCTATTGTTGCTCTCAATTACTCAGACATATCTTTTAGCATGATCATCTTTCTTATAGTTTCTTTACAGCAGCGCAGCTGTGTACCATATGGCTCATTTTAATTCAAAGTAAGAGCTCAAACACAGCTCATACTTATAAGCAGCTTATTTTCGCCCTGCATATTGCATAATATAATTGTGATTCTCAATGTTTTTTCTCTCATGCCAAGCAGTTTTGGGAAATTCCACGTCAGGCGAGGCTTCTTCAGTCAGACTCGTTGACGGCAGCAGCTCTTGTTCGGGAAGAGTGCAGGTTTTCCACGATGGAATATGGGGAACGGTGTGTTACAATGGCTGGGATTTGTTAGACGCAAATGTCGTGTGTAGTGAGTTGGGCTGTGGGGAAGCGAAAGAGGTGAAGTTAGCGGAATATTTTGGGAAGAGCTCAGGACAAATATGGTTGACTAAGGTGAAATGTTTCGGGAACGAGTCCTCACTGACAGAATGTCCAGTGGGTGAAGCGGACAAATGGGGACAAAACATGTGCCTTCTTGACAAGTATGCTGGAGTCATCTGTCAGAGTGAGTACAAAACCTTTTACAGTTTAACCGCATACCATGTGCTCAAAGTTTTCATGCTCTTTTTGTTTCTTATTCATGTGTCTGATCAGCCAGAACCAGGCTGGTGAGTGGCATAAACTCTTGTTCCGGACGAGTGCAGGTTCTTTATAATGGGACGTGGGGAACAGTGTGTGATGATGGCTGGGATCTGTCTGAAGCTGCAGTGGTGTGTAGAGAGATAGGCTGTGGGGATGCCATCGAGGTGAAGAGTTCTGCTTATTTTGGAGAAGGTTCAGGACAAATATGGATGGATAATGTAAACTGCTCTGGAAATGAGTCTGCATTGAGCAAATGTGAATATCATGAATTGGAATTGAATGACTGCAATCATTCCGAGGATGTTGGAGTCATCTGTCAGTGTAAGTCAGTGTAAATTAAAATAGCAACTTTTTTATCTCACAAGTCTGACTTTTTTCTTGCAATTCTGAGAAAAAAAGAATTGCGAGGTAGAAACTCAGAATTGTGACATATAAATGCAGAATTGCGAGATATAAACCTGAAATGTTGAGGGGGAAAAAAGTCAGAATTGTGAGATACAATACAAAAAAATTCAACTCAAAATTAATAGAATTGTGAGATATTGCGAGAAAAAAGGTCAGATTTTTTTCCCCTCATAATTGCAACTTTATATCGCAGTTCTGAGAAAAAAAACAGAATTGTGAGATTTAAACTCAGAATTGCAAGAAAAAGTAAAAATTGTGAGGAAAAAAAGTCTGTCAATCACAATCATTTTTTTATTTTTTATTCCTTGGCAGAAATGGGCTTCCATAGCTTTTTGTATTGTATTTCTAACTGGATTTAGAATCCAGTAAGTAAACAACAATCAATATGATTGTAATTGCTTGCTGTGTCGTTTGTTTTCTTCTGCATGGTCATTAGCTGTTATGAGGCTGGTAGAAGGCTTTGACGATTGTTCTGGAAGAGTGGAGGTTCTCCATAATGGAACATGGGGAACCGTGTGTGATTATAAATGGGATGGATCAGATGGCGCAGTGGTATGTAAAGAGATGGGCTGTGGGAATATTAAAGTATTAACATATGGTGCTTATTTTGGAGCCACATCAGGACAAATATGGATGGGCAATGTAAACTGCAATGGAGAAGAGGCAGCTCTGAGCACCTGTGCAATTCAGGGATGGGGAACACATAACTGTTTTTTTGCAGAGCACGCTGGAGTCATATGTGGCCGTGAGTTGAAAATTGTAAATTCATGTTAAAGTTAAAACAAAATTGTGTCATTATTTGCTCATACATTTGAGAAGGTTCTTTTACTATCAACAAATCATGAAAGTTTTTCATGTTTTTTGTTCTTTTCATCGGTGTTGCCATTAGTCCCTGTCAGGCTGGTGAATGGTAATAGCTCTTGTTCTGGACGAGTGGAGGTTCTTCATGACGGTCAGTGGGGAACAGTATCTGATGATGGCTGGAATCTAACAGATGCTGCAGTGGTTTGTAGAGAACTGGGCTGTGGAGATGTTATAAAGGCAAAAGGTGGTGCTTATTTTGGACAGGGATCTGGCCCAGTATGGATGAATTCTGTTGACTGTGTAGGGAAAGAGTCTTCATTGATACAATGTAACATAGATCACTGGCAGCACAACAACCTCGATCACCTGCACGATGCTGGAGTCATCTGCAGTGGTGAGTGCCAATCGAATTTGAATATTTACATATTCATATTTAAAAATATCTTGCAATAATTGAAGTAAAGCTGATGTGTTTTTGTGTGCAAATCTATATGGCATTATAGAAATAAATTCTACATCAGTAAACTAAATTGTTGATTGTTGAGGTTTTGCTCTTCCTTCCTATAATTTGTTTTTACACAAATTAAGTGTATTTATTTTTACACTTGAATTGTGTGCTTGAAGAAACTAAAGTAATATTATTTTATATAATATTTATGTATTTGTGTAATATATTTTCATTAATAAAAAATTATAAAAGAATAAATATAACAAATAATTGTAATGATTTATTATACAGAAATATTTAATTTTACCTCTTTAACACTGCTCTTTAGAGCCCTATTCCACAAACAGAGGGTCTGTCCAGGGCTTAGACACAAGTGTTAAAGTCCTGTTGAGGATTGAGGTAAAGACCGACCCCATGTTCGACCCAAACGTTCACAAAACCATGAGTAAACTCTCAGAGGAGGTGAGAGCACTGACAAGAGTAACAATGAGCTGCAAACATCTTCTGGCTGTTCATGTTACAATTGATTCTCTGTATTTACATTCACTTGAATCTCATAGATGGAGAAGCAGCTGCATATAAGCGGACCTTTCTCACTGACTTGGAAAACTCAGAAAGATGGAAAAGTCTTCCAAGAGGTCTCCCAGAAAAAGAAGCCTGCAAGAAAATGTAACTGACTTGCTGGATAATATATTGTTATTGTATTGAAATTGTAGTTGTAATGAGATGTTTCATTTAAAATGTAGAATATTTTTTGACATTTCCACAGGTTATTGGTGGAAAAAAAAAACAGCTTTCTAATTTTTTATTCCAGCTGTTTAGAAAGTTAATGGAAATTCAAATTCAAATATTATGTTCCGTAAATAAAATATAATACCATAACATTTTAATATATAATACAAATACTTTATTTTTGAACATTTTACAAGCTATATGTTTTTAAATGTTAGTATTAATGTTACTACTGTAGTTGAAAGTGCTACATTGGCAAATTCACCCAAGGGATATCATTGGCAATACTGAATGTGATTGAAAAACAAATTAATATCGCATGGGTAATTCTTAAGTCATTAAAATATTAAAGCATGTCAGCTTTATGTGGTGTATATTTTTTTTATAATCATGTCCTGCTTGTATGTTTTAACAGCTATAATAATGAACAGCTTTCCACCAATCTAAAGACACACCATATGTTGTTTTTATATACATTAGTTGTCATTTGTTTGTAACCAAAAGCCATCTTTTAGGCAAATTGTAAATGGGAAAATGTACATTAGATACATTGTTTTGTCTGCACAACCAATGTTCAGTAATGTTCTCTTCCCACACTTTGTAGGTGCGCAATGCATTTTCCAAGTTTGAAAAGTTCTTTCTGATGACCCACATATAAATTATTTGTAACCATTTTGAAGATTGACAGCCCCAGTGACTATATGTGTTTGTTGTTGCAATTTCTATATTTACTAATAACAAATTAATACTCCTTTTTTCAGTTGATCACGTTTTAGATTATTCTAACATTATGCCCTGTTCTAGAGGGACACAATTTTGAATCAATGCAATGAATCAAGGCTTTATTTTGGCTTGGGGTAGAAAAAAAACGTATCTACTTATAAATATCTTAGTGTAATACACATAATTACACATACACATTCAGTCAAGTTCCTCTGAAAGTTTTTTCTTAAATATATCTATTAGGTTATATAAGTTATATAAGTTTTTTTTTACTCAGCTTAAAGAGCTAAGATATTATTTCTACTAAAAGGTAATGTTTTTCTTGTTTCATAAGATAATAAATGATTGGATGACACAGTAACAGTTTTATGTCACTGTGTGTGTGTGTGTGTGTGTGTGTGTGTGTGTGTGTACATACTACATACATACACTCACTATATAACATATATGACACTACATGACAGGATTGATTAACAGTTTAGTTTAGAATTTAGTTTACATTTTTCATCCTCGCCACTAGACGGCGCAAGCGGGTTTCAGCTTCAGTCTGACTCCTTCGGCTGCTTGACAACATGACGCTTGAGAGTCACAACAACAACAACACGTGCAGATCCTGCAGATGATTTAGTCTAAAAAGCTGTTAATGTCACGTTGAAAGCACATCTTTCAGCTCAACTGCAAACAAAACCGACACAGTCTGATAAAACTGAGTGTCACGCGACTCACCTGTAAGTAACTTTCTGAAAGTGTTTGTTTCAGTTTCTGTGAGTGTGAGTAAGAAATGCCAGAGCAGGGCAGCTTTGTCAGTTCATTTAGATTCATGTAGTGATGAATTCAACGGACACTACAGAGCGAAAACACTCGGAACTAAAGCCTTGGAAAAAAGATGAATTTCGATGAGGTCTTTAACCTAAAATGATGTTGTTTAAACTGTGTTTGTTATTGAACAGCTAGCAATGTATTCAGACACTCACATCTTCTATGAAGGACTTTGCTGTTTTTCTGCTGAACCTGTCAGACCTTCAGAATAACAAAGGATTCAGTTGCGCTTCCTTTATCATCTTTAAATGAATGTTATATATTATAAAGTGGAATAATAAAGAATCGTGCTGTTTGCCTCTTTTGAATGTGTGAATGTATATGCACATTTATTTAATTAAAAACGTATTAACTAAGCTGGGGAGAAAAGTAGATTGAACTAAAAGATTATTAAAGGTACAGGATTGCTTACATATAATATACTCTGCAATCTTTTTACACTGTTTAGGAATTCAGTTCATGTACTTAGTTTATATTTGTTAACTATTATTTAATTTATTTTGAGATTTTTTAGATGCAGTATGTCTGATAATGTCTGTATTTGTGTCTTGACTCCAGAATAAGTGATGTCTTGTTGGCTGTAAACTGGTCCGGCTGAAGCAGAGCTCTGGGACGTGTGGACAGACATTGACTGTAATGATGGACATCTGCTCAGGGACAGGTAATGTATCTCATGTGTGAATGTGTGTTCTAGTGCACTAAACATGTAGGTTACCAGCATTTTCTTTTTGAAGGGCCTCCTCTTTGAAAAGCAAATGATGGTAACCTAAGTAGATGGGGAAGGGAAGGGATGGGGGATGAGAATTTTTATGCAGCTTTATATTTTTTTTCAGTCTGTGCAAAAGTATAACCGCTGCGGGTCACGGTGCTGGAAACTCCAGGGGGAGACCGTACTGATATCCCCCTTCTTCAGGCGCGCCTTCACACACACACTCCAGCATTCACTCGTATCGCAGAGACCTGGCTGGGATCAAACCAGCAACCTCTGAACCGTGAGGCAGCGCTCTTACCTGTGAGCCACAGATCTCTTGTTGGAGCACATGAAGGAACTTATATCTGACTGTTTACCTGTGATTTCCCAATAAAGATGTTGAAGGAAGCTCTGTGTGGGATTTAAACCCACGTCTCCATCACAGTCTCATCCTCCTCAAAGAACGTGTGTTCATCCACTAACCCATCATGAATTCTTCGTTGTGTTTTGGGGTTTGAGTGACTTTGTTGGCTGAGATTGATTTAAAGTAAGCAATAGTGGGATTTGAACTCAGATCTCCCGGATTAAAACACATAGCTTTATCTCCTGAGCCACAGAGCCTGCGGGGATGATAAACATTTCGAACAGGCTTTTATTGAGAGATTTGTTCTAAATTCTGAATAAGAATTACAGTGTTTGAACCAGGACTTTCATGTTTGAGATTAAAGCCTTCAACCACTGAGCCACAGAAACTGTGATGTTACTCTGTTGTTGTTTTTACAGTCATTTAGATTTTAAGTTTATTTTAATGTCAGTTTAGGCTGAGTAAAAGACGTTCAATTCATATGTGAACACATCTCTGTTGCAGTTTCATGAGTCAAAGTCTTATGTTTAGCCACTGCACCACTGTGCTTCAATCAAAACAGATGGTTTACTATAGTTTTATCTTGCTTGTAGTGTAAATCTCATTTTAAGGGATACAAGTATCTTTAAAACTTGCTAGATTTGACCCAGTACACCCAAAAGGTGAACAATAATCCACCGTACCACAGAGATTGTGTTGAATTCACTGTTTTTGGTCTTTTACATTAGCATTTATTATAAGTTGTAGCAGTGTAATTCACAAAAATCACCACAGGAGGGCGAAACCAAGTTAAGATTATTATTAGACTCGATTGTGATTCACAAAAATCACCACAGGAGGGAGAAACCAGGTTAAAATTATTTTACTCGATTGTAATTCACAAAAATCACCACAGAATGACTAATGAGACTACTCTGAAGTTGAACCGAGTCTTATGAACGCCCTCCTGTGGTATTTTTTGTGCATTGCTATTTTAGGTTATTGTTTGTGTGTGATTTTGTTCTGTCCTCTTCTACTAAAATAAACTGACATGCAAAAAAGCCAGAGGACCTAAAGCAGGCCCTCCTGTGGTGATTTTTGTGAATTACACCGCTGCAAATTGAGTCTAATGAACTTAAACAGGAATTTGTTCTGTTCTCTCTGTTCTTGTTAAAATACATAAACAAGATCAACAATTTCCCACGAATAGCAGAATTGTATAAACTGAAGTGCAGTTTTGCCTCCGAGCCACTAGACGGCGCAAGCGGGTTTCAGCTTCAGTCGGACTCCTTCGGCTGCTTGACAACATGACGCTCGAGAGTCACAACAACAACACGTGCAGATCCTGCAGATGACAGCTGTTTATATCACTTTTAACAACATGTTTTTCAGCGAATCTGCAAATAATCCGACACACGGTCCGATGAAACGCTGGAGTCGAGTGTGACGCGACTCACCTGTAAGTAACTTTCCGCATAAAGCGAATTTCTCTTGTTCAGTGACTCGCGCGCTGTTTAGCAAATGAATCGGTAGTTGTTGCGTTTCGTTTATAATCTGCTCGAATCGCCCTGATATTGACACTGTAAAGTGTAAAGTTTGTCTCTGTTGGTCCTGCAGCAGGTGTTGTGTGAAGCTCTGATGATTCTAGTTCTGACTGTCGTAATAAGAGCACAGCCATTAAAATCATGTTTTATTTGTTTAAAAAAACTCTGGGATTGCTTTTATTGGGAATCATTTGCTCGCGATGTTTCTACATTCCTGTTCTCATGTTTTGTTGATCAGGGATTGTTTTGGATGGGAAGATTGTTTTTTATTATTATTCGGCATTTCCATTGTATTTTTTGTGGCCTGCAAGAAAGCAATTTAATTAATAGCATCATCAGAACTAAACCGAAACGAACAGTAGATTGAATGAAACTGATTGATACAGCATTACAGAAGTATAATAGAGATTGCAGTGTTTTATAAATATGCAACATTAATATATTTTTCTATTTGTATTACCTGTTTTTCGTCTTGATATGCAGTATGTCTAATAATGTCTGTATTTCTGTCTTGTCTCTCCAGAATAAGTGGTGTCTTGTTGGTTGTAAACTCGTCCAGCTGAAGCAGAGCTCTGGGACGTGTGGACAGACATTGACTGTAATGATGGACATCTGCTCAGGGACAGGTAATGTATCTCATGTGTGAATGTGTGTTCTAGTGCACTAAACATGTAGGTTACCAGCATTTTCTTTTTGAAGGGCCTCCTCTTTGAAAAGCAAATGATGGTAACCTAAGTAGATGGGGAAGGGACGGGGGATGAGAATTTTTATGCAGCTTTATTTTTTTCAGTCTGTGCAAAGGTATAACCACTGCGGGTCACGGTGCTGGAAGCTCCAGGGGGAGACCGTACTGATATCCCCCTTCTTCAGGCACGCCTTCACACACTCCACCATTCACTCATATCGCAGAGACCTGGCTGGGATCGAACCAGCAACCTCTAAACCCATGAGGATTTTTTTTGAGGTGGGATTTGATTCACTGTCTCCGTCACGGGCTTATTCTTCAAAGAATGTGTGTTCATCCACTAACCCATCACGAATTCTTCGTTGTGTTTTGGCGTTTGAGTGACTTTGTTGGCTGTGATTGATTTAAAGTAAGCAATAGTGGGATTTGAACCCACATCTCCCGGATTAAAACACATAGCTTTATCTCCTGAGCCACAGAGCCTGTGGCTTTGATTTGTTCTAAATGATGAATAACTTTAATGACTGTGGGATTTGAACCCAGACTTTTATGTGTGCAATTGAAGCGTTTAACCACTGAGCCACAGAAGCTGTGAGGTTTGTTTTTTGTTTTTTTTCTGGTCATAGACTGAGTAAAAATCATTCATGACATCTGAACACACGTCTCTGGCGCAGGTTGATGTTAAGTCACTTGTTCAGCCTCTGCACCACTGCGCTTTAGTAGTTTTCAACGTTTTATATTGTTTGAATCTCATTTTAAGTGATAAAACAATGGATTTGATCCAGTAATGTCATAGCCAAAGGTGAACAATTATCCACTGTACCACAGTGACTGAGTTGAAAACATTTTGGTTTTTGGTCTTTTACATTAGAATTTATTACTATCGGTTAGATTTTTTTGTAGTTTAAACCTCAAGACTTTGTGCTTTCGTTTAAATATTTATTAAGATTGTCACCATCACAAACACTCAATTACTGTCCTTGATAGTCACTGACATTGCAAGAACTTTGAATTTAAAATCCAGAGCTGTTATTATCCGGCTAACCAAAAATATTGGTTTCAGTTAAGCTTTATGAAAGATCTGCTACTGAGACAAACAAGAAAATACTTCTTTCCAATGAGAATAATTTGAAACTAGGTACTGTAACCGCACTCTTTTTTTATTTTTGTGAAATGCTCTTTACTTCTCTAAGAGGGTGAGAGCATAAGAATATACCCAGAATGCATTGCAATATCAACAGCCAGTCAGAACTATTCACACTTATCTGTGGATCCTTTTTTCTTCCTTTTAATCATTTAAAGCACACAACATTTGAACCTGGATTCTCCACAGGAGGGCGACACTCACATCTCTGACACTTTAGAAAAGCTACATGTGACTAGGCTGCTCATGAGCCTCATGTGATCTTGGTCTGTCAACTAGTTAGTCTCAGTAACTACCAAACATCCTCAAAGCCCTCAGAGAGTCTCAGGAACTCCTGACTGAAGCGCTTCTTTCTGCTCTGATGTTTGACGAGCCGTGAAGCTCATTTAAGATCAGTCACGGTAACGTTTTCATTTTGAACTGATTTATGATTTATTCATTTAAGACTAAGAGTCATTTAAAAGACACACAGAACATCCTTTACTTGCATTATTTTTCTGTTTCACAACTTTAAAACACACATAACTGTTAGCCTACAAAACGAGCCAGAAGTAAACATTGCGTTAAATTATTTTGCACTGATTTAACATTTATTGATAAATAGATTACACTCTGAAGCAAAATAAAACAACAACAAAAACACGCATCTGGTAAATAATTTATTTTTCTTAGTACAAATATATTATTAGATCTTCACCTGCCCATCCCTTCTTCAAACTGCTTGTCCTCTGTAGGCTCGAGAGGATCTGGAGTCTGTCCAATGTCTTGGACCGCAGACGGAGAAACGCTGGACGCATGGCCAGTCCGGTCCATCACAGGGCTTCATCTGTAATATATTATAATATATTAAAAAATTAAAGTCAGCGGAAGCGCCCTCCTGTGGTGAATTGTGTGAATTACATTGCTGCTGTTTGTTCCTAGCGCTATAACTCGAGCCAGAGGATAATTTTGCATCGATTTAATATTATTAAATTGATTGTTGATTACCCTGTGATTTTACTGATTATTGGTTAGTAAAAATATATTCTGTATATATGTAATATATTTATAAATTTGAGCCTGCAGAGTTCAGCTGCCTTCCAGTGGTAAATTGAACGAATTACATTGCTGAGTTGATTAATTTAATTTAATATATATATTTTTAAAATATATTCTTAAATCGGTAATACTGTAAAAAGACTAAAGTCTCTTAATATTAACTTTAATAAAATATTTTTGTATGGATTACATAATTCTCTTGTGCATTTCCTTGTATTGTATGATTTGTTAAAATACATATATTTTAAAGGTAAGAATCAAAGGAACTTAACCAAACACCGCCCTCCTGTGGTGAATTGTGTGAATTACATTGCTGCTATTTTTTAAGGTTATAACTCGAGCCGTAGTTGGCATTACATTTTTTTATATTGATTTAATATCATTTAATAAATTGTTGATTACCATATGATTTACTAGATGTTGATTACATTTGCCATATAACCGCTTTTTATAAGCAGAAAAATATTCTTAGATCTGTAAATTACAAAATTGCAGTCAGCGAAACGCACATTAACGCCCTCCTGTGGTGAAATATGTGAATTACATCAGAGCTCCTCTCGTAGAGGGAGACTGCCAACTGTAGCTACAAATGCGTAAATCAATGGAGGATATGCCCGAATACGCTGTATAAACCGCTTTTTTCGGAAACAACTCGACACATCGTAAATGAACTGCCTTGATATAATCAATTTTGAGCTAGTGGCCGCTTCAAGGAAATCGCTGCTACAAGGCAATTATGGTCCAGCTAAATAAGTTGCTATATTACAGCCTACCTTTATCTCTTCTCCCGACTGTCACACAGTTTTTTGCTGTCGTTGTTCCTCCTGAACCGGCTGATTTTTTTTCTACTGCTATAACTCGAGTCGGAATTATTTATTTTATACTTAAATGATATTTAATAAATTATCGATTATCCTGTGCAGCAAAAGAACATCTGGGGAAATATATTCTTAAATCAGCAAACAGAATACTGTATAGTCTCTTAATATTAACTTTAATTTAAAATATTTTTGCATGGATTACATACATAATTCTGTAGTGCATTTTCTTGTATTGTGTGATTTGTTAAAATACATATATTTTAAATCATGCGAATCAAAGGAACGTAACCAACGCCCTCCTGTAGTGAACTGAGTAAATTACATTGACTCAAGTAAACAAAAAAAGTGTTTTAATATTAATTTCAAATAATTTTTAAAAACATGCGACTCAAAAGAACTTAACCAAACGCCCTCCTGTGGTGAATTGTGTGAATTACATGGCTGCTATTTATTTTGGTTATAACTCGAGCCGGAGCTGGCATTAATTTTTTTTATATTGTTTTAATATCATTTCATAAATAGTTGATTAACCTGTGATTTACTAGATGTTGAGTACATTTGCCAAATAACATCTTTTGATTAGCAGAAAAATATTCTTGAGATAAAATTGCAGTCAGCGAAACGCAAATTAACGCCCTCCTGTGGTGAAATATGTGAATTACATCAGAGCTCCTCTCGTAGAGGGAGACTCCCAACTTTAGCTAAAAATGCGTAAATCAATGCAGGATGTCTGAATATGCTGTATAAACCGTTAGTAAAAATATATTCTGTATATATGTAATATATTTATAAATTTGAGTCTGCAGAGTTCAGCTGCCCTCCAGTGGTAAATTGA
Source organism: Sinocyclocheilus anshuiensis (assembly GCF_001515605.1). Taxonomy (NCBI): domain Eukaryota; kingdom Metazoa; phylum Chordata; class Actinopteri; order Cypriniformes; family Cyprinidae; genus Sinocyclocheilus; species Sinocyclocheilus anshuiensis. The sequence continues at coordinate 3,812,324 of NW_015548309.1, forward strand.
ACGAATTACATTGCTGATTTGATTTGATTTAATTTAATTTAATATTTTTTTAGAAATATATTCTTACATCGGTAATACTGTAAAAAGACTAAAGTCTCTTAATATTAACTTTAATCAAATATTTTGCATGGATTACATAATTCTCTTGTGCATTTTCTTGTATTGTATGATTTGTTAAAATACATATATTTTAAAACGTAAGAGGTAAGAATCAAAGTAACTTAACCAAACACCGCCATCCTGTGGTGAATTATGTGAATTACATTACTGCTATTTTTTAACTCGAGCCGTAGTTGGCATTACATTTTTTATATTGATTTAATATCATTTAATAAATTGTTGATTACCATATGATTTACTAGATGTTGATTACATTTGCCAAATAACCGCTTTTTATAAGCAGAAAAATATTCTTAGATCTGTAAATTACAAAATTGCAGTCAGCGAAACGCAAATGAACGCCATCCTGTGGTGAAATATGTGAATTACATTGCTGCTATTTTTTAACTCGAGCCGTAGTTGGCATTACATTTTTTTATATTGTTTTAATATCATTTCATAAATAGTTGATTAACCTGTGATTTACTAGATGTTGATTACATTTGCCAAATAACCTCATTTGATTAGCAGAAAAATATTCTTAGATCTGTAAATTACAAAATTGCAGTCAGCGAAACGCAAATGAACGCCCTCCTGTGGTGAAATATGTGAAGTACATCCTCTCGTAGAGGGAGACTCCCAACTTTAGCTAAAAATGCGTAAATCAATGGAGGAGATGCCTGAATATGCTGTATAAACCGCTTTTTTTTTTTTTTACGAAAACAACTCGGCACATCATGAATTAACTGCATGGGTGCTAATTTTCAACAAGTTTGTATGTCAATTGTAAGCTAGCGTCCGCTTCGAGGAAATCGCTAAATAAGTATATTGCACCTTTAGCTCTTCCCCGACTGTCATACAGTTTTTTGCTCTTGTTGTTCCTCTTGAGCCGGCTGATTTGATTCTTGTATGAATAAGTATTTATCCAATTTAAACTCTTCTCTGTTTATTTTCAATGAAAAAGCACGTGTTTTTTTTCACGTGGGAACTGTTAGTTTTCTCAGCGCATCGTCAGGATGAACCAGGATGATTACTAATCAGGATGAAGGTTCCTATTACTCGGTTTATAAATATCACTCCAAAGTCTTATTAAATGACCAGACAACAGGTTATTCTTAGGTTGGGGGTCACAGCAAAAAAGATCCCGGACCGACCTGAAAAGCCAGTTGGTGGATGAGTCCCATGTAAAAGCTCCAATGACCCATCATTAGACAACCCTAGATTAACAACAGCACACAACAAGAGACCTTATAAAGGAGGAACACATTGGAGAGGAACAGCAGCCTTTGGATACAATTTCTGTTAAAGCTAAATGCAAAATATTATTAAATGAGTTTAAAATAGGAAAGCATTTTCTTACATGCATTGACAAGGGTTTTCTGTTTTTTCTGAAACAAATTTTTTTTTCAGAGTATATTCGAGCGTCTAACTATTGTGTGAGCAGAAGGCACTAAATAATGGTAAGGACTTTTTAAGTTCTATTGACTTTTCATTTTCATAAAAGACAAAAAGAGAAACATCTGGTGGTTTTCTTACATCCTTCCCATTCTATAAACTTTATAGCCTTCAGGTACCAAAAAGTCAAGATCTCAAAGGGCCAAACCTGTGGCAAAGAGCAAAAGAAAGCGCTCGTCCAAGAAGAGGTCTGTCAGTGCCAAATCCACAAAGACAGATGTGGATATTCTCAGTCCAGCTGCCATGGAGAACGTCTACTACATCTCCCATAATGCAGTGGACTGCTTGGAGTTCAGAGGATTTGGCTGGACTGGAGCCACCAAGAAGAAAGAAAAAAAGGGCAAAAAACAAAAAAGCAAAAAATGATATGTAGTTTTGTGCCAATTAAACTATCTGTAAATCTAACAAACATAAATAATTTATTTAATAGATTATTTCACGGCCAGTTGTTGAATGATAAAGTGGCCAATTTGATTAATTTTAGCCAAAAAATGGATTTGTAAAATGTTACATTTATCTCAGCTGACTCTTTCTTTTTGTTTTGTTTTTTTATCCTATCATATCAAACTTGTTACAACCCAATAAATGTTGATTCCTTCAAACTGTTTTTTTTGAAACTCTATAAAAGGTGTTAAAAATCAACTAAACTTAGAAGCAGAGATTTTGGAATTAAAAACAACATTTTGGAAGTAAAACAATAAAGTTGGAATGCCAGTGCACTGTAAAAGCACCAGAGGGCAGTGCAGAACATATATATTTAATATTTCAGGTTAGATCAGGTTCCCTTAAGATAAATAATAAATCACCACCATTCAGTCAATTAGTTATTATTAACTTTATTGGTAACTTACTACAGTAGGTGTTACTCTCTCCAGACACCCATATGTGTACATAAAATATTACAAAAGAATGCCAGAAGCTTTCAAGTACATTCAAAGAGGCAAATGAACGTTAGTCGAAACACCAAAGAAATTAAAACCAGCCTCTAGCGCAATTAATTGTTCCACTTAGCATATGCATGACCTGTAACAGTTGAGAGTGCTTGACTAAAGCTGGGCTTTGTTAGAAGTTTATCAGAGTGATTTTCCAAACACGTACATGCTCACACATACTTTTACAAACACAGATAAACAGAGAGCAGAAGACAGGCTGCAGCAGCAGCTCATACAATGTCCCGGGTTCGTCGGATGGCGCAGCACAGCAGCATGCTGAAGATCATGCCGAAGATCTGCCAATGAAAGAGACACGGTTAATATCTGACACCAGTGTGACCTGAGGAGAAAGACTCGGCTACAAGCTCTGGAGTGTCAAAGCTTTTTAGGTGAAAATGCACAGAACCATATGCATAAGTATCTCCTCACCATGACCACACCAATGCCAATCCCAACCCCTCCGATCACGTGAAGCCTAGAGGTGAAGATCTCCTTAATAGCATCTGGGCAGCTCTGGAGAGTAACACAAGAGGTAACAACGGCACATGGAAAAAGACATTTAACTGAAGAGATTTTGCTTAAAAAGATTCAATATTTATTGAGTTTCTCATACCTTTGTGACAAAGGCTTGAAGTCCCTCCTCTTTGGGACAGGTTTCGGCTGCTCCATCAAAAACTGTTCCTGATGGTCCACAGCACCTCAGCTGAACATATATTGAGTTAGTTTAACATTAAGTTTTATTTCCTCCATTCACTCAATGTTTCTGATGTTATGGTTTGAAGAAACCATTAAAAATGACCACTTACTCCGTACTGAATGGCTCGCAGACTTTCTCTCAGCGCTTCCTGTTTAGATTCTTTGTATTTGTTGAACGCCTCTGTGTAGAACTGCTGGACATCTGACACGATCTGAGGAGGAGGAGAGAAATAAAGAGAAAATGAAAGAGTATCAGGAGAAAGGGGCCTTAAAAGAGAATTAACTTTCAGAAATATTGGCGATTCGACTGCACTGACACTAATGGATGAGAACCGAATTGAACTCGACATTAACACTATTGTTTTCAGTAGAGCTGCCTTTAAGTTATTTCATTACTGAGAGACTTTTGCAACTTTGACAGTTATTGAATGGAACTGAATCAATGTTTTTGATCTGCATAATGACACTATTGTACTTTACAGCTGCTTTATAGCTGGATAGAATTATTTCGTATTTGATCACTGCCATCAATCACTGTACTGTATAAAGCGAAGTGCAATATAAATAAGTGTGACTTGACTCTCAGCAGGATGACCGTCACCCACCTTGTCTTGATTGGACAATCCCCAGATTCCAGCGGCCACCTCTGCTGCAAAAATGATGAGCAGGAACACAAAGAACTGGAGTGAGCAAGAAAAAGTGAGAGATGAAGTGAACAAGGACATCAGCATTTTCATTCTCATCCTGCCAACCAGAAAGAATAAATCATGCATGTGGGTCAAAGCCACATGATAACCACCAACCAAAAAAAGGTCCTTTATTGGAATCAATGGCTCCATGAAAAACCTTTAAAATCCATGGAAAATGTATAGTAAAACATTCTTTAGAAAAAAAATGGACTAAGGAAAGGAAAAATGAAAAAGGTTTTTATTTTTTATGAACTGTTCACTAAAAGGTTCTTTGAGGAACCCAAAATGGTTCCTCTATGGCATGACTGCAAAAACCTTTATTTGTAACAGTGTAACTGCATCAATAATATGAATGTAAAAAAAAATCTGTTTGTTTTATGCTGTAGGAGTAGAATATGGGAGGACTTACCAGTCCCAGCATGCAAGCCGATTCTCTTATTGCTCCACAGCAGCCGAGGAACCCAACCACCATCATGACGGCACCAGCCACAATGAGGATGTAGACCCCTGAGGTGGAGAAAGACAACATTTATTATTCCCATTTACTTACCATTACATGTGTCTTACTATTTCTTTGGCTTCTCAACTGAAAAAAACAGCTTGAAGTCAAAGGCATTTACTGTAAATGGCATTTTTGTCAGATTTAAAGGGGTCATATGATGCTATTTTAAAGATCATTATTTCATGTATTTGGTGTAACAGAATTTGTTGACATGCTTTAATGTTCAAAAAACACATTATTTTTCAAATACTGTACATTATTGTAGGTCCTCTATGCCCCGCCTCTTTCAAACACGTCGCTTTCAACAAAGCCCCTCCTTCCAACAAGCGCAGTCTGCTCTGATTGGCCAGCTGACCCAGTGCATTGTGATTGGCCGAACACCATAAGCACGCGTCGGAAATGTAACGGCCCTTACACACACACACGACGTGTTACTCTACGCTGCGCAAAACTCCGTATTTGAACAGTCAATAGCAAATACTTGTACTAATAACAAAACATACTTACAGTAGCTGATTCAGAAGCGCCAGATTGTCATAGCAAAGTCGGAATTTACCCTTTTTTTTTTTAGAATGAGCCTTTACACAGCCAGCCTTGTACTCTCATAGGTTCACAAAACTGTCGTCCATAAAATGCATTGCACAAATTCGAACACCTGGGTTGTGCTGTTCTGTTGTAAATAAATCTTAACCAATGATTCCTCATTGCATCTGCTTTCGGAAGGCCAAATAAAGTGCTTTTGCTTTCGCACAGAAACACACAGCGTCTCCCTGACATGGCTGCATCAACACTCCTGAAACCACGCCTTTTTTTCTTTTTTGCATGAACATTTTCGTGAGGTAGACATGTGGGGGCGTGTTTGAATGAGGCGTTTTAGCCCGGTCTGGATCGGCCTTCTCTTTTAGATAGAATAAATCCTTTTGTGGGAGACTTTGAGCTTTGTAACTCTGCAGATCTTATACATGCACAAACAGCTACATAATACACTAAAGAAAAGGAAAACAAGAAATCGCATCATATGACCCCTTTAATTTATTACAACCATACATTATTCTCAATGTATAAATTATAACTTTTTTCCTTTAGCTACTTTATCAGAAACTATTCAAAGCAAGATATGCAAAACAAAATTCCATGCAAGTGGATTGTGCTGTATCCGTAGAAACGATGAAACAAGAACCTACCACACTCTTAAAAATAAACTGGAATCTATGGTTCCATGAAGAACCTTTAACATCTATGGAATCTTTCCATTCCACAAAAGGCTCTTTAAAGGAAAAAGGTTCTTCAGATGATTAAAATATTCTTCATGCTAAGTTTAAGAACGGTTCTTTCATGAGGTACTTTGGGGAACCAAAAATGGTTCTTCTAAACCCCCCGTGGAACCTTTATTTTTAAGAATGTAGCTGCTTTTCTGGACTGGATGCCCTGCTGTCACGCAAAGTGCTTTCAAAACCTCTGACAGGCACTTGGACACTTGCCTACAAAGTTTATCATGTTTCTGGATTGATGGAGGCAAACATTCTTCTGACAAATCTTGAAAAAGGAAAATAAACAGGCCAAACAAAAGGAGGTGTGAAGGGAGCAAACAATGCGGGTTCTGTTGGCTAGGAGGAGAAAGGCAGCTCTGTGAGGGATGATGGGAAGGGGCAGAGCTGGCATCATGTGGGCCAAAGACAGCCTCCTCCAAAACAGCACTGCCATTATAACTCAAACAACCTGCCTCTTAAAAAACAAATATGCAAACAGAAACCCAACATCCCTGTCACTATATTTAGGTGGTTTCCACCCTTCAAAAACTGAGGGATGTTTTATTAGGGGGCTGGTTTTCGGTTTAAAGTTCATTTTGCTGGTTGTTTTGTGGTCTTTCTCCACAAGCCAGATACAAAGAATTCAATCTTTGTGCCTTTCATAAAAACACAGTCTAGAAGAATAGATAGAGTGCTTTGAATATTACACATGTTTTTGTAGTGGTCAAGCTATTTGTCTCGCTTTAAGAACAGGATTGTTCCGTGAACGTTGAATGACCAAGTCAGGGTCTTGTCTGTTAAAGGTTTGGAATAATTGCAATTTTTTAAAAAGTTTTAAAAGAAGAAGTCTCTTATGCTCAACAAGGCTGTATTTATATGATCATTTAGCTGTATTTATATGAAAATATATCAACCAGCAAATCAGCATATTATAATGATTTCTGAAGGATCATGTGGCACTGAAGACTGGAGTAATGATGCTGAAAATTCAGCTTTGATCACAGGAATAAATTACATAAAATAAAATAAAAAGTATATATATACATATATACTGTCTTGTTTCATGCTCCTGATTCACATTTCATTTGCTTCATGTTGAATCAAAGTGTTCATGACGCACTGTTCACATGACAGATGGTCTGGTGTCTGGAAATAGGTGTGGCTGGTTTCCATGACCACCATTGTACCACATACACAAACATCAACGTATAAAGACCTGATCATGTGATAAAATGAGCTGTATGGAGATAAGGAGGGTTTTTGACTCACTGAGAAGTTATTGAGGACTTAGGAAGGGTAACCTAGAAATCCAGACCAAACTCACCAGTGAGGAACACAGATGAAGCATTTTCTCCAGTGAAGAATCCTTTAGTTCTTTCATCGAAACGCAGCCAGAGACCGACAGCTAAAACTCCTGTACCTGCGAGCTGAGGAAACAAACAAAACCTTTAATAAATCTAGGTATGTTTTTAGTTTGAGATAGTGACAACAGTGGCATTGGCAAACTGAGCAAACACATAGCGGAAACATAGCTGCAGGCCAAGTGTGGAAACATTTACAAAGGTGAAGCATCCAGGAAGTTAGGTCCAACATTTCCCTCTTTTTCCTCAGAGAATGAAGTCCAACAAACCTTATGGTACAAAGGCACTTCAACAAAAACCTGACCAACCTGATAATCTTGCTAGCCTGCTTCCAACTTCAAGACCTTACATCCACAGGGCAAACATTGAGAAAGACATATGCAAAAATATGCTGAACAAACTCTAATTTGTCTTGACCAACTCCAGCAATTCCCAGGATGATGTAATGTGACTTCCAAGAATGAGTAACGTACTAGATTGTAATCGTTCTTGTTTCTACAAGTTAATCAACAGCCCACATACAAAATAAAAAACACCTTTAGACTTGGTCAAAACAGATCGTTTTGATAGTCTACAGACAGTTTATATTTCTTCTTCATACAGATAAAAATTTGGTGTAACTTTTCATTATCATTCCACCTATGAAGTTGCACAATGGGTGGATCAGTACGTTTCCTCAGGTGCTTTGACCAATGACACAATGAATACTAAGAAACAAACCATACTAGCCAAACCAGATCATAAAACCCACACATACACACAAGCATCTCTGGCACTTGACAAATTAATTGCAATCCTCCAGTGTTCTGCTTTGGAAAACGCAGTCACAAATATGAGTCACGGTGACTCACTGCCAGGGGTGTGGAGGCTTGGCCCTCAAAGATTCCCAAACTGATCCCAGCTTTTCCCATCCACACACAATGGGAGTTGCTAATGGGTGGATTCAGTGTTTGCTAGTTTGTTCACTCACCACAAAGCTAACTTAAGTCCAGGCCTAAATACCAAGACCCTTTTGAATTTTAATTTTGAAGCATTTTAAGACAAGATAAATGTTACAGACTGAACCTTATTTTTGCTGTTAGTGGTTTTATAATTTAGAGGCCTGCAACTTCATGTGTGCATTCATTTTTTTGACTTGCAACATGTTAAAATGTCTTACATTCAAGTTAAACTATTTTCCAAACACATTTCCAGTCAACAGTAAAAGTACAAGTTCAACAGGTTTACATAAAACAGTCACTAACAATTGTTTTAACCACAAATGAGTGGTTAATGGCTATGTGCAACTAAACCCTACGTGTTCTTAAATAGATTTAATCAGATTGTATGTTCTAGAAATGCCCAGTCTGACCACAGCTTCTATTTAAGTCACGTGCACAAGAAACTCATTTCACAATTAATTCAAGTGTGAAAACTGTAGACAAAATGTTGAGAATCGTGTCTCTTAAAGAGCAAAGTTTGTCATGCAGTACATCAAATATAGATAATCTGAGTGAGCAAACACACACAAAGTATGACATGTAAACAAGCAACTAAAAACTTATATCCTCATCACATCACATTTAACCCACATTTACATTTCTCTGTTACGATGTTCCCTTTTTACTCCACAAACATACAATTGAATTAACATGTGCTCACATAATGATATAAAACCACCTACCCAGAAGATAAAGTTGAAGACAAAGAGCAAGTATTTGATACATTGTAATCCACCCGCAGCCATGGCTAAAAAGTAAGCGTAGTTTCAAGAGAAAACACCCGACACTGAGTACCTGAAACGTGCTTGATACCTACCTTAAAAAAACAGAGGAGTGAACAAAAAAATTCCAGCAGGCCACACCCTCCTACCTGGCCTTTGAGGGAAAAGAAGGAGGGGCAAAACCATTTTAGATTTTCTGTGTCACAGGAAAGTGCGGGGAAGATCGCAGATAAAAGGTTACCTGCCACTTTGTCAGGCGGAAAAAAAGAACTAACACATTTTAGTAGTATATAAATGGAGTATAAAAAGTATAAAAGATCCACATGGCACTTTGGTTGCCAAAACTGCATCAACACAAGCTGATCTGGTTTAACTTATCATGTAACTCGAGCTGTCCCTCAGGAAGTCAGAACACAGGGAAGTCAGAACACAGCTATTGTCCCTTTGCTTGACACCGCTTCACTCTTAAAGTGGAGATGAGTTAGAGACAGAGGTCAGGGAGAAGACAGGACATTAACCCTATAAAGCCTACTGTCATATGTCATACATTAATTTACAAGACCTCTAAAGACCTCCAGAACTTTTATAATAAAAGCTATTTAAATATCATCTTACTAAAACAGATTATTGGGAGATATAAAGTGACAACTGATATTTATATGCATTTTATATTAGTTTGCTAGAGATCTAATTGATTTACATTACAAGCTATCTGAATTTCATCTTTTTTGGCAATATAAGCAATTGCACCAAATTGCATATTTTTGCTCAATTTGAGGTGTTTTTTCCCCTCCTCGTGTATGAGCTCCATATTCTCCTATATCATGGTCCATAAATGCCTGGTGTATGAAATATGCCACAAAACATAAAACACAAACACATTTTTATATAGAGTATATCTTGGTTTAATAAACTTTTATTTAAAAAAAAAGAATCTCTTATGTCAGGCTTTACAGGGTTAAGGATGGATGTGGTAGGTGTGGACAATCTCACTAGTTCAGAAAATCCAGTTTCTGAGTTACTCATACAGTGAGTATCAGATTACTTGAATCAAAGTAAACAGTCTTGGTTTAAAGTTTCTAGGTGAAGCACTCAAAATGTTCAACCAAACTTATTATAATACAGATTGTTTAGCCTATATATATTTCTATTTTTCGCTATATAGACTAGGTAATTGGTTTCTGTCCTTATTTCTTTCTTTGTGAAATACGTTTAAATGTGTTTACATTTCATCCCTGAGGCTAAATTTAACCTCATTGATGGGATGGATTAGGGATGTGGTTTCCTAGCAACAGGAATGCAAAAGTTTGACATGTTCTTCCTCTCAATAAGAACAAATTACCGTCTTGGACATGGAATACCCTACGTTATCAATATTCAGCCTGAAACTTGTCTTCTCTTTAACCGCTCAACCAATATGCGAAACTCTCTCTAAGAAATATTTAAAAGTACAAACAATGGTAGAGTTAATAGAAAATTGGGTAACACTTTAGAATAATGGTCCGTTGTTAACAAGTAACTATGCAGGAAGTAATAGTTAGTACTACATTAACACTTAACTTAATACTATTAACTATTTTGTCTTTAGTTTCTGAGCATGTTCTGCTTACCCGCTGCCCATAACGCCATATTTTGAATCACACTATGGCGAACATAGATTTGTATACATAAGATGGAGAAGTCTTATCTCATGAATATTAATTAGGGCGTGCTGATTAATAGTCATGAGTCGATTCGCATTTTTTAGTACTTTTTTTACGCATAAGTAAATTTTTATTGCATAAGCAAGTATTATAAAAAAAGAAATAAATTCGCCAACAGATCAACGTAATTGCAAGCATCTACAAACGCACACTTCTCACCGATCCAGATGTCGTACAATACGTTACGTAATTAATATTTAAATTGAGCCTTCACCATAGTAGGCCTTGGTGACTTCGAAACGACATAGAGAGCCAATCAATGACAATTCAATTCAGCAAAACGGATATCAGCCGTTAAGATATATTTGTCGTACTTTAATGTTAAATAAATTAAAAAGTAGGCCTATTTTTAGAAATTTATTAAAAAACCAAATTCAAAGACTACTAGCCTATTCAGGCAGAATAGCAAGTATGTAGCCTATTAGATATTATGTCACGCACGTATGTGTATACATTGTTTTTCCACGATAAAACATTTAGGAGTGAACTGTATTAAACTCACCCAAAATATGAAATTAAAGACGAATATCATGTATTTGATGCACTGCTCTCCACTGGACAAGCCTGACTTAGCCATCATGTAAATCCAGTTTCTAAATCAAATACACAGCAACAGAAGTTTTGTTGTTTTCAGATGTTTCAATTCCCAAAGGTCTGTGTCTGTCCTTGTGTTGCTCGTCTGTGGCTCAATGCTGCTGCCCTGAGGGGAAGTGACTGTTTATAACGGTAAACTCCCACCTCTCATGTGAGAAAGGGAGAAGCTCTGGAGTCGGTCACACTTGTCTTTCTGTCTTTCTTTCTTAACTTGATGACCATCTTATGTTATGAAATGATCATCAAGTAGTCTAATGAATTCGTATGTAGCCTACTCAAAAAAGAAAGATAATGGCATTAGAAAAAGATCATGTTGAAACTGTCCTCTCATAACCTCTCTGTCTTGTTTTCTGTGTTTGTTTTCAGACTGTGTGGCTCTTTCACGGAATGCATCACAAGATAGGAGTTGTCTCGTTTTGTGATCAGTGTAGCCTACTAACATGGCACTTTGCACCTTTCTGTGACATGTTATAGTGTATTTTAAATTTTAAGCTGGCAATCAGTCGTTTTGACCTCAATCAGCACAACAACAACAAAAACGGCAACAAAAAAATAGTTCTTCAAATTGTTGCGACACTAACAAATGAGCAGATCTGCAATCATAATATAATCAGTGATATTTGATAAAAGATGTGTGTTTATGTTGCAAAAAACCCTAGATAACAACGTTCTTGGTTTTCAGAATGTTCAGAGAACCTTCAAAAGGAAGTTCTTCGTAGCTAATGTTTGCAAAATGATAAAATGGAATGTTCCCTTAGCTTTCAATAACCAACATAAATAAATAAATAAATAATAAATGAAATGTCACCTAAGACCTTTAAATAAAAATTTCTTTTCAGAAATAACGTTTTCATAACCTTCTTTCATAACATATTTTTGTTCCAGCAGTGCTATGAGTTCTGCTGTGTTATAGCATCTCTATCCTCCTCGAAGAGCTGTAGGCTATACAAATATTCTCTGATGCCATTTATACTCTGAAATAATCAATACATATTTCATATTGAAACCACTTTAGAGCAGGCTATAAATTATACATTTGTCAAAATCGCACCCTAAATGTCAGATAAGAGCACAGCATATAATGCTTTCCTCTCTAAGATATGAACTAATGATTAGGCTACAGGATGTCAACATCACATGACACATCAGCTAGTCATGGCCCAAACACTTAGTCAGTTGTGGTTTCCTCTCCAATAATGTCTAGGTGCTAAATCCTCAAAACTTTGTCATATTTATTAAAGCATTGCACCCCACATGTGGCATTTGCGGATAACGCGGATAATTAACATGCACTGCTACCTTATGCAACGATTACTCATGGCTGCTTCCACAGTGGACATTTTCTGCTCTGTTTACAAAGTCTGTCCTCTGTCTAATTATAGAAATTCTTTGCTTTGATTGATTTTTCCTAAAGCTGGTGGTGCCGGCTCTGCGGAGAGGCGAGTAGGCTACAGTGAGGATGATAATTTCGTTGCAGATGAATGGAGCCCATTGTCACGGTCAGAGCAGCGCTTTTCTTCATCCCCCAGTGTTGTGACACCCGTCCATCTCCGTCTGTGATGCACGTCACCCTTAGCAACAGGAAAACAATGACTGTCAATCATACTGCCAGGGACTCGACGGAATATCTATTTATTGGGTGACCATGCGTGCTCTTTTTCCTGGACACTTCCTGACAAGGATTTCTATATTGCCGAAAATATCCAGGTTTTGGCTTTGTTTTCATACTTGCTGAAGGTAATGATCGTAAAGTAGTTTGACCAATAACATGCAGGCATTGTACATAATCGACCAGTACGGTCAAAGCGATGCAAATACGCGTACAGATGTGTTCGACATGAAGCGGCGCTGCACAGACCGATCGGTGTAGAGAACCGTGGGAGCGATTCGAAAGCATAGGAGCCGTCGCTGCTCTCTATAGCTTTCACGGTGCTTTGATGTCATAACACCGATCGGTCTGCGCAGCTCAAACAAAGCCAAAACCTGGATATTGTATGCAACATAGAAATCCTGGCCGGGAAAAAAGGGCACGTATGGTCACCCGATATTTATTTAAATTCTATTTACCTAACAAAGCTTTTGTCAACAAGGCAGATAGTGTAGAACTGAGTCACAATGTGTTTCTCAACTCAGCATCCCAGATGCTCATTAAATTCAGTGGCCTCTGGAGGTGAATCATTTAGTTATGAAATTCCAGACAATTAGTTCAGACACAAGACCTGTTCGATCTTAGAGTGACATTTCACCAGTAATTTCATTTTGAGAGAGGATGCTGGGTGAACAACGTCTGTTTTTGTAAACACTAAAATCAGATAAGTTTTTTAAACTGCCTAGGCCTATTTCATGCATGTAGGTTTCGTGGAATGTGTGCACATATTTCCACATTTTCACATGTTGAGCAAAGACATGACGCCATTTAATCTTGTTTGCGACATCATCTTTTTGCTGAGAAAACCTATTGCATATTTTTTAGTCATACTCTGGTGTCTGGTGCATGAACTTATTACCATTTACTTGCCCTCATGTCATTCTCAGTGACTTTTTCTGTGGAACACAAAAGAAGATGTTTTAAAGAATGTTGTTAACTAATCAGTTTCCTTTCCCATTGACTTTCAATGTATGGACACAAAATACAACATTATCAACATTCTTCAAAAATATAATCTTTTGTGTGGAATGGATATTTAAAATGTTCAAGAATTTCCAGCTGGATTTGAAATTCAACTGTTTTATTCTCAAAGAGAAGGGAAAAGGAAAAATAAGGGTCGGGTTTGTGAGGCCTTTTGTGAAAGGATCTCTCTTCAAAACAACTCTGTATTCATAGTGGCACAAAGACAGTTTTGAAAAAAAAGGGCTCTTATGAGTTCGGGACATTGGAGGCTAGTGGTGGGTAATGATGCTATGCAGTGGCGGATTTAGGCATGGGCGACATGGGCAACCGACCAGGGGTGCGTTTCCCAAAAGCATCGTGAGCTAATTATAGTTAGTTCCATTGAAATCTATTGATAACGACGGAACTTGCGACCATATAGTTGCTTTTGGGAAACGCACCCCAGGGCGGCATCTTGCACAAGGAAAAAAAAGGGGGTTTTACCGCTCATTTGCACCACAAGTCAATATCATGTCACCTTGTGCGTCAATTAACCTGGTCGGGACTCGGCGTGTGCGACCGGAGAAGTGGCCTCACTCAGACGCAAAGACGGAGGGTGAACCAGATCCAGGTTAAGTCTATAGCCTGTTTAGCCTAAAATTAGGCACACCACAAACCCGTCATTTTGCCAGATATGGGTGTTATGTCATAAAATATTTATTTATACTAGGCTACTAAATTTGTATTTCACCGGATGACAATTTTAAAAAATCATTACGCTTTTATTTCCACCGTTTTTCAAACAACGAATAAAAGCGAACAGAACATTTACATTATCAGAGAACATTGCTGTCTTAAGTCTAGCCAAGTTTAAACTATCAAATAATAGCCTATATATACTGTATAGGCCTATCACTTATGTTATGCTATGCTATTACACACAAGGGCAGCGACATTACTTTTTCTGACCAACTAGCTTACATAACCAGACAGTATGCAATTTTGTAATATATTGTATTTTTTTTAACAAACGTAGCATCACTCACTTTATTAATGCTTTTGCTGTACAATTATGCGTTTATTTATTTGCCTCAATTTGTAATAATTTAAATATATAGATTTATACAGGCAAAAGTATAGGGACACACACACACACACACACACACACACACTAATATATAGCGCCCAGGGCGCTAGAACCGCCACTGAGCTGTGTTAATGGTGCCCTCTTGTGGTTCTCTCTGACTGGTAAAAAAAAAAGAAAAAAAAAGAGAGCTATTTAGGTTGCAATGTTGATTATTGAACACATGAGGGCACACACTGCTAAAATTCTGATTACTTTATCAAAGGACAACCAACCGTTTTTTAACTACAAGAGAGTGCTAATATTGCATCATATCCACAGCCCCAAACCTCTTGGTTCTTTAGATGGAATCTGTTATTAATTCATTGTATATATGTTGGTTTGCCTGTTGCACAGTTGACTTTCATCAATACCTCGCCTTAACCTCCCACCATATGTATAGAGCATGGAATAAGATAAATACATACATATTAGAATTATGCCTTTAGAGTGCAAATCGCTCCCTTTCCAGTGGGCCAAATCAATTCCCAACTGTACCCTCCAGAACTATGTGAGTAATGTAAAGCATATACGTCTATAAATAGAAGGTGTGAAATGCATGGGAGTATCAAGGCTGATTTAATGGGCAGGCTTTTGAAGAGTTAAACGTGACATACTCCCCATTCTTGTTTCCAAGAGAAAATCAAGCAAATCGAGAGCAGTTGTGTGGGTGAGCTGGTGAGGGGTATACAGTGGGTACGGAAAGTATTCAGACCCCCTTCAATTTTTCACTCTTTGTTATATTGCAGCCATTTAATCCAGGTGTGAAAAACTTGTTGCATCTTTCCCAAAAAGACTCATGGCTGTATTAGATCAAAAGGGTGCTTCTACTAAATACTGAGCAAAGGGTCTGAATACTTAGGACCATGTGATATTTCAGTTTTTCTTTTTTAATAAATCTGCAAAAATGTCAACGATTCTGTGTTTTTCTGTCAATATGGGGTGCTGTGTGTACATTAATGAGGAAAAAAAATTAACTTAAATGATTTTAGCAAATGGCTGCAATATAACAAAGAGTGAAAAATTTAAGGGGGTCTGAATACTTTCCGTACCCACTGTAAGTGAATGGAGGAAATTCCACGTCTCCTCACTGATCTGAATGAGTTCCTATAGACCTGGATACGTAACTTGGCAACATGAAAATCATGGTAATTGTGTTCAAATATATGTTTTTAAAGGGGTTCTGATCTTCTGTATGAAAGAGCATCACATCCAAACCAATAAAAAATAAAATGTTTTGCTAACGTCAAGTTATGAAAAAGATATTTCTGAATGTCCAGGTTTTTCTTGGTTATGTGAATGTTACAGAAAACATTTAGGGAATGTACAATTTTAGTTCAAAGTTATCTAATCTTTAATAATGTTCTCAAAACAATAGGACAAAAACATTATCATTACATTGTTCATGGAACGTTTTCCTGAAACGGTTTAGTTGGAGGTTTGTCTAACATTTTTTAAATGTTACTACTTGTTTTAGAATGTTTAGAGAATATGCAAAAGTAACATTCAAATAATGTTTGCAAAATTATGAAATGGAATGTTCCCTTACCAAATGTTTTTTTAACCAAGAAAAAAAAGTTTTTAAAATAATTTTAAAAGTGGACAATTTGAATGTTCAGAGAATATTCAGAAATAATAACTTTGAGAGAACCTTGCCAGAACATTAGCCAACGTTCTGAGAACATTTCCTGTTTGCTGGGATAAAGGCTGCTGGGCCTAATATTTTAGTGTGTGACATAATTGCACTGAATGGGGCAGGTGCATCACCCTAATGATGCTGTCAGCCAAAATAAACACTCCAAGACATTTCCACTGAATCTGCTTCAGTTTTTAATAGGTCTCTCAGTTTTTAATAGGTCCATTTCTGGTGGAACTGGATGATAAGTGGGCTGTGTTCACCCGTGACAGAAGGTCCTGGAAATTAGTTAAAGTTTGGCACAATCATAAGCCCTCTCTCTCTCTCCAGCAGTCACGGTATTAAATTAAGCCTGGCCAAAGCCTTGAGAGGATTTTGCGCCTTCACAGTCTCCAAGCGTCCCATACCTGGTTGCGCTTCAGATCGCTGGTAACATGGCTGTGAATAAATCCTGTTCATATGTAGGTAAGTCATGACAAACCCTGTTGACAGATAATTGCCTATACATGGGTTGACAGTGTGTTGAAAACTTCTGACTTCAGTTATAAACCGTACCAGAGGCATTTAACAGATGGTTATGCTCTGTCCGGATAACAACATGCTGTTGACAACTGTAAACTGTACATGTACTTGTATGTTAAATAATATTTTATAATTTACTATGCAGAGTGCTTGTGTAGGTGACATTTATTTGAATTTTAATTATAAATATTTATATGGCTTATATTTAGACATTAATAGAAATATTTTGTTTTGAATAAAATATAGCAAATTGTTTATGTTATTGGTGTTGAATATTGTTTCTGCAAATAGATTGTGTTTTTTGCTATGTGTGATCAAAGAGTTATAGGAAGAGTTGTCTTTGTAGGTCTCTTTTTGAGGTCTTTCAAAGGTTAAAGGTGCATCCTTAACCCTGTGTAGTCATGTTCGTGGAGTAAGATCAATATAAATGTTAAATGTATGGATATTAACTGCTATTAAAACTTTATTGTTTCCCATCAACAGAGGTGCATAGCTGTGTTCTGAATGGAGTCAGCACTGCGTTGAGTGAGTCCTCCTCTATCTGGAGTGATTTAAAGGAAGTATCTGAGATTGAAGTCATGAACTCCATCAGCTGCACCTTTGATGATCCATTTGATTTCAGTGAAGAGTCTTGGGATCAAGTGAGTAGCCTGCTCAACATGTCTATGTGGCAAATAAACTCAGTTTTTATGAGTTATGTGTTTGTAGATTACTTTAAAGAAATAAAGCGTCAGAGCCTCATAATAGGGGTGAAGAAGTTGACTATAACAGCACAAAAATTCTCCTAAACCACTAAATAACAACAAATGCCACAACCACAACACTTTCCTAAGCACCTGGACAAACTTTCCTGATTTATGAGGTCATATTATGTAATGATAAAAAATTAAGGTAATTTTGATGTATTGTAAATTTTAATCAGATTTAAAAGGTTGCATATTTATGTTGCTAGTGGTTAATGAAATTAGCTTGAATAAATTAATATTAATTTATTCAAGATGATTTCAGGGATTCTCACTGCTAGGTTGACAGAGAAAGATGCAGAATGGATGAACTACAACAAATTTATGAAATATGTCTACACTACAAGCTGTCTGTTCAATAAAAGCAGGAAAAGGAGGAGTCTGAACACTTTCCAAGTGCCAAATGTGATTGAAATGAACAGGAAATCTAAAAAAAATAGAATTTTTCAAAAGTATATGCATATATAAATATAAATATATCACATTATTTTTTTTTAAATTCTAACCTTATGTTTTATTTATTTTATGTGTTGCTCCATCAACACTATTTTTTTTCTTTATTCATATTTTTTCTTCATTACTTTATTCATTTAGAAGTAAGCACATTGTGCTTATGGGGGCATTTAGCCCCCCTGATTCCTATATATTAAGCTCAAACCAAGCACTATTTAACAGAGATTCACGGTGCAATAAACGGATGTTCGCGGAACGTTTTATTTGGGGGGGTCTTGAACCTGTTGGAGACTTCATCTTTACACACGCGCGTAATCCCCTCCGGCGCGTAATGATGCGCTCTGGCGCTTGGAGACGCGCAGGTATTCCTCCAGGGACGATTAGTCAGGGACAAATCAGAAGTTTCTGTGGAGATGCGTTCTGTTGTGCGTGAAGCAAAGCTTTGCGCTTCCCAGTCAACGGTGCCAAAATCAGACAGACGGATGGATTTCATGCTTTGCGAGATCGATGGATAAACAGAGGGAAAGATGGATGGTGGCGTCTCTGTAGGTTGACATCAGAAACGGACATGCCACCAGAAACGCCCACAATTTTCCAGGAACGCTGAGAAACTGTTGCTGTTTCTTATTGTTTTTGTGTTTTTATTTAAGTGTGATAACATGCTGCAGACAACTGACAACAAGATACACGTGAGTATGCTTTTGATTTTTCATGAATAGTACTACTAGATACTAGCAGCAATACTCAAACAGATTAGCATTAGTTCTATAGCCAGAACATTGAATGAAGGATAACCCAGAAATAATGGCATGAATGAAAATTGTCTATTGCTTTCATACTTTCAATCTAAATTGAAGTGTATTGAGAGCAGCCAAATTAAGAAGCAATAGTCTGACCTACATCTATCCTCACCATACTCCCTCCCCCTTTTCTCCTAAATTGAATTTGATATGCACGCACACTGCTGATGAACACTGAGCCTGGGTACATTGTATTCTCCTCTCACCTGTTCAGGTGGCCAATAACCTGATGGACATGGACCAGGACCCTCGCAAACGGCTGTGCTTTGCTGACGGCCGAAGGAAAGTGGACTATGTGCTGGTGTACCACTATCGAAAACGCTCCTCCGTCAGGGGGTCTCCTAGTCAACACAGACTGTCCATCATCTCCAATGGTAGTTATCCTTTAGGAGTGGAGGAAAAAGACCCAGAGGGAGGGAAGGATGAACCTGCAGAGGTGGTGGTGGACGTCGGACCCCTAGACCCTGCTGATGGGGAGAAAATCATGATCCGAGAGGAGTTCGAAGGCAATTTAAAGGATGCTGGGCTGGAAATTGAGTGTGATAAAGAGGTGAGTAGAAACTGAATAAATCTTATTTGTGCTGGTTTTACATGCCATTTGAGAATGAACTGATTTTGCTTTAGCCAGATGCATCTAAGTGCGTTTTTGGTCTTTTTAAGGGCCACATCTGGTGCTGATTTTATAGAAAGCTGTCACTTTAGATCAGTTGAGTCGTGCCTTGTCAAAAACAATATCAGTCATGTGACCACTTCTATTCATATCCTAGAAATTTTAGGAAATAAGATCTTGACCATGAAAATTGACTCCAGTTCGGTTTTCATAAAGACTGTTTCCTTAATAGTGTATGTGTGTGTGTGTGTGTGTGTGTGTGTGAATTGTGAGCTAGTCGGTCTTTCCAAGTCTTACTACGCAGCCTAGTATTGGATAGAGTTACCATTTCACAGGGCATCAGACCAACTTGGGAATTATCCATGTATCATTGTTTTGTTATGTAAGCCATTACTCTTAAAGATGGCCCATTATGGAGTAATTGGTCTGTATTTGTATGGTATTATTAATGGTCCCAAATAAACTCTTCTTCATCTGTTGCTAGTAAGCTTGTTTTTATATCATATCTGGGGAATCAGGTGAACTCTCCTTACTTAAAAAGCTAATGGACATGCATTCTTGTCTAAAGAAAAACTCTCTTGTAGACTATAGCAGAAAACATGTTGTTATTGTGCATCTGTCTTTGTGATTGTTTTGTACTGCATGTCTTCATCTGTAGGGTGATTAGACCATGAATGCTTGTGGTGTGAAGCCAAGTAAGTTTATCAGGGTGGTAATAGTAGTGATTGTCTACTCTCTCTCAGAAGAGCTGTGAACCAGCCTTTGGCAGCACACTGAGTTAACTGTACCCTAGCCTGAAAGGGACCAAATTTCTCCTCCAAATTTAACGCTTTGCTATTTGTCGTTGTTGTAAATGATAGATACCCCTTTTCAACTCGGACATAATCATCTGTGTCTGAGGTGTTATTTTTATCATGCATCGTGCATTTAAAAACACAGAGATATTAAACAATGCACTCCATAGCATCGTTTCCCCATGGGAAGCTTAGTAAGGTGGCAAAATGTGCTTGCAGTGACACGCTTTGTCATGATGGCTTTCATTATCATCATCATTCAACAGTCTTCTCCTGGTTTGTCTGATCACAAACATTGCATAATGTTTTGCCCCAGCCAGTGTTTTCTGCTCTCTGACCTCTACAAATACCTGCGGTCAGACACTCTGAATTATTCAGCCGGTAAGTGAAGTTTGATTGAAGACAGTCTGAACAGGGGCAGCGGGTCAAGTCACACCTGGCATGTTCCTCTTATCTGGGCACATCGTTAGCGTTTACTATCACTCTGGCTGAATATGCTATCTCAGATAGATTCAGGCATGTGAGGTGCCTGGTGGATTGACTTCATAGGGAGTGAAGGTTTGTTTTGAATATCTTCAATGCTCAAGGGGATGTCACTACCGCTGGTATCATGTTTCAGTGGCCGCGTTAGCTGTGTTTGTTTGTCTTAATAGCCCCGGTCTGATGGATAACATTGGCTTTCTATGGTGGCAATAAAAAAACAAGCCTAAAAACAAAAAAAAAAACAAAAAAAAAAAACAGAGGGAAGACGTGGTGAGAAGACTTTTCCTGCACCTTTCTCAATGGTATAAATATTCATGCATGATGCATTTAAAGAGAGTTAATTAAAGATGAAAGATTCAGCATTCTTATCCACTTTAGATGTGTTCTCAGTATCATTGCCTGCAGTAACAAGTGAACCATCATCATGTTCGCAAGTCTCTGATGTAGAGTCTAGTCCAGGGGTAGGCAAGTTCTGTCCTAGAGAGCCGCAGTCCTGCAGAGTTCAGCTCCAACCCTGAAAACAAAACTCACCTGCCTATAGCCTTAGTAATCCTGAAGACATTGATTAGCTTGTTCAGGTGTGTTTGATTAGGGTTGGAGCTGAACTCTGCACTGCGGCTCTCTAGGACCGAACTTGCCTACCCCTGGTCTAGTCTCATGTCCTTGAGGTGGAGTACAAATTAAGTTACAAGTCTCTTTTTTATATATTGCAGGCTAATCTGAGTAACCTATACATGCACTCAATAGAAAATTTCCTCTCATTTTCCCTTAGTAAATGAATGGGTAACTATGGTAACTGGGATTTGTTTTCCCTCAAGCCAAACCATGCTAAACCTACATTTTACATTATATATTTAAATTTTTCTAGAATACTTTATGTAGTCTAATTTCATATATACATGTATTTTCTAAAGTAGATGCCAGTGCTTCTCTCATTATCATTGTCTGTAAACCTTTGGACAGTAAACCAGTTTTAGTCACCATGTTGAAACGCTGCTGTGTAATACAAAATGATGCATAATCTCACAAGAGTTACGGCATGCAAAAGAGACTCCCTTTTATCTGAACAGTGTCTTCTTGTGGACCTAAAGTCTGTTCGCAGGTCTTTAATTTGGAGTCTCAAGGCAAACTGTTTAAGTTAGACTTAAGTTTGAGTCTCAGACTAGAGTTTGCAATTCTGGTGTAAGCCATGAATTCTTAGGAGATGTTGAGACAGAGATGTTGTTTCTCAACTCTTAGTTTGAGTTAATTATACCAAATGTCAAAGAAAGGTTCAATCTGCCATGAAGAACCATTTCCACTCATGGGTCTTCGGGAGCCCCTCAAATGTCAGTCACAGCCAGTTTCTGTAGTGATGGCTCCCGCTCAGTCTGTGCTTAAATCGAGCTAATTGCCTTACCCTGCTGAGATGAAGTACTAATTGGAATATCTTATCCTAATTAACCTTCTCAGATCCACATGTTATTTTTATCTCTCCTTTGTGAGTGTGTGTGTGTGGAGGGGGCAGAGAAAAAACACCCGCCGTGTTGGAACGCAGGGGACGGTGAGGATGTCCTCAGGTTTCCATCATCTCTTTCTGTCTCATCACTCTCATCTCATCCCGATGTCTCTTTCAGTTTCATCTTCCTTTCTTCTTAACACATGCTTTTCTAGATGGCATGGCTGACCACTGCCAGACAGATACGGTTACTGTCATCTCTGTATGGGCACGACGCAGCTTCAGTGTTAGGTTTCATGGCTACAACTTGCAAAAAGAGATAATTTCCATACCCCCCAAGTATATGTAATATATATATAGTCCCTCTTTAGGGGCTTGATGACAATCTGCCACTCTTTTGACATTGATACTGCCTTTTCTAGGTTATTTTCAATTTATGTGTTTGTGTTTGAATGCTGCCGATTACCACAGGCAATCATTTCCAAAGTATGTTTAATGTGAAATGCATTTACAGTAAAACACTTAAAAACCTAAGAGGCAAGTGGTCAGCACTGCAAATTAGTGCCTAAAATATGCAAATATAACACTTCTGAGGCTGGTGTAATTGAATCTATAAACTAGAATGGTCTCACCTCTAAAAGGGCAATTTAGTCAACTTTGCAGCTCAAGTAACATTTTTATGTACTTAAAACTTAAAATTCATGACCCAAAAACATACCTCGCATAAAGGGCATGTACTGGATTTAGTAGTTTTCTTTAGAGAAAAGGCATCCTGTTTTTATCTGTATTTTCAATGTAATGAAAACATTAAAGAATTTGATTATACACAAACGTTTCAATAATATTCATTTGCTAATTTGTGGACACTCTAGAAATAATGCGCGAAGATTGTACCTGTAGGGCTCCAACAGTTTGTCACTGGGGCAATACCTTTAAAGGGACGTCTTTGTACCTTAATTACCCCTAAAAGGGTTCAGAGTAGTACCTTAAAGGTCTATATTACTGATGAGGTACAAAGTTGTCCCTTTAAGGGTACTGTCTTAAGGTACCGTTTTTGCATATTTTGACAGTGCATGTACTTATACAATAAAAATTTAATTAAAGTGAACTAATTACCGAAATATTGTCAAAATTCAATAGG
This sequence comes from Sinocyclocheilus anshuiensis, assembly GCF_001515605.1. NCBI lineage: Eukaryota > Metazoa > Chordata > Actinopteri > Cypriniformes > Cyprinidae > Sinocyclocheilus > Sinocyclocheilus anshuiensis. Next base: position 3,835,640 of record NW_015548309.1, read on the forward strand.
AAATGCATATGGGTCAGCATTGATCTTGTCTTAATTGGCCTGAACCGAAGTTTATGTTAAGAACAGGTCACTTATGCTTCAGAACTATTTTAGTTTCTCTAATTGTAACTTGACAAAAATGACAAAAATCAACTTGGAGACAGTATGTCAAGACATTTCTTTTCAATTCTTTCCCCAGAACAAGGCTCATGGTCATGCTTTCATTCGGCTACATGCGCCTTGGCAGGTGTTGAGCAGAGAGGCAGAGTTTCTCAAGATCAAGGTGCCCACCAAGAAGGTAAGACACAGCAAAGCTTCCTCTGAATCTCAAGACAAACCCGAGTCCCTTTGGATGTCCTAATGCGAGTTCTCCACAAGCCCTCAGAAGTCCCTGCATGCGTTATGTAGTGTGTCTCTGATGTATGTAAGGGAGAGGGGGAAAAGCACAAATGACTGATGCTGATTGTTGGTCTAATGCTTTACTGCTAATTTTGACCATAAAGACTTTGTCTCTTGTTCAGAGTTACGAGTTGAGGGAAGAAAAAGGTCTGGCTGCCACCATGAATGAAGTGTGGCGGAAGTTAAATCAACCGTTCCAGCCCAAAGTACCCCATCAGGAGCAAGAACACAGCCGTACCAAGTTCCTTTCGCACTGTTTCTCCCGGGACAAGCTCCACCTGTGAGAACCTGCCATGGTTGGGGTGATGTGGGGTTAAATGTCATCAGTGGCCACATGGGATTTTGTTCCTTTCTTAGAGGACTTGACAGGATTTGTTTGATTGCCAAAGGAATCTGGGTAACTCATGGAAAGTCTCATCGCTATTTTTGGCCTTTTTGCAGGTACAACATCAATTCAAAGGACACCTTCTTCGACAATGCCACAAGGAGCCGAATAGTGAGTCTCTTTTGCTTTGCTCTTGAAAGTTCTGTTCAGCTGGAATGGTACAATGTGATACGTGTTCTCTGGATGTTGAAAAGAGAACACGATATACAAGAGGGAACAAAAGTTATTTGCTAGCAGCAGGAGACTGCCGTCTCTAGGCACCGTTCTAGGAAACCAATTCCGCCGGGGTTTTTTCCAGGAACAATTTTCAGGTTTCTTGTTTGCTTGTATCTCTCTCACTCTTTCTCTCTCACTGTCTGCCCCAGGTGTATGAAATCCTCAGACGCACCGCCTGCACACGGACCTGCCAAACCATGGGTTAGTAATACATTAATCCATAACCGAAGCATGGACTAGTGTTCGGGAAATCCTCAGGATAGTCAGGGCCAGAATGAGAGCTTTGGATGTGGGCACGGTGCAGTTGGAACAGGGTGCAACACAAGCCCATGCCATATGCTCCCTTGGACCGAGCCACTGCGCAGACGGACCACCGGGGGCTACTTTGAGATTGAGGCTATCCGGCAGAAGGGATGGCTTGGTGCTCTCTTTAGTTCTCCAGCCATGCCCCTCCTTTTCTTTCCGTCTCTCATACTTTCTCTCGTTTGGTTTTGTACAAACTGAGTAAATTGGGTCATAAAGTTCTGGGATTGGGATCTGAATTGAAACCGGGTCCATTGAGGTGGAAAGAGAGGGGCAATGGGTAGTGGTGGTCTTTCCAGCTTGTTGCTGGGGATCTACTTTATTAATTGAGGGCTAATCACCAGAGCGTACGTGTCGTTCTTTGAGGACTGATTAATTACTTTGATTAAAGCCTGTGTTCCACATGTCAGCTGTCTTCCGCCTCAAGGACTCAGGCTGCCGGCTTTCCAAAAGCAATGAAGTTGGGCCATTTTAAAGTCAAAGCAGTCAATCATTATTCCCACAGATGATGTCGGGTATTTCAAGGTGCTCTCTTTTTTGCCTCGCAGGTATCACCACACTGATAGCCAACGGGGTTTATGATTCAGCGTTCCCTCTCCACGATGTGAGTTGTTTTTTCTGGATTCCTTTGCCATTCTATCTCCTGTCAGGCTGACTTGAAATGTGTTTTTGTATGATTACAGGGAGACTTCCACCCCAGTGGACAAGCTGAGGGGAAGAACGACAGACAAGTATGCCGCTATTGAGTTGCATTTTTATGCAATGAATCAGAAGGGAGAATGTGATTAAATTCTGTATTTTTGTTATACTGGTTTCAGCTGTTACATGATGAATGGGCAAGATACGGTGCTTTTTACAAGTATCAGCCTGTTGATCTTATCAGGTAACTCTCAGATCACTTTGACACAGTGCTTTAGATCAGAAATGCCCAAACCAGGGCCTGCGGCACAGATTTGGCCCGACATGTCAGGAAAAATTGGAAAAAGCATGCCATTCTTCATGCATACCTTCATTTCTTATTTATAGTCGGGGTAACACTTTATTTTAAGGACCAGTTCTCACTATTAACTAGTTGTTTATTAGCATGCATATTACTAGCACATTGGCTGTTTATTAGTACTTATAATGCACATATTAATGCCTTGTTCTGCATGACCATATTTTAGATTCCTTAATCCACTCTATACCTAAACTTAACAACTACATTACTAACTATTAATAAGCAGCAAATTAGGAATTTATTGAGGCAAAAAGTCACAGTTAATAGTTAGTTAACAGTGAGAATTCGACCATAAAATAAACTGTGACCATAGCTGGATATAATGCAACATTTACTTTTAGCACAAGGTCCTCAATAACATTAGATTTTTGGCCTTTTGTAGTAAAATGTTTGGACACCTCTGCTTTAGATCAATACTTGATTGATTACCTCATGCAACGCAAACACCCACTGTTTTCTGTGTAAACATTAGGAAGTACTTTGGGGAGAAGATAGGTCTCTACTTTGCCTGGCTTGGTGTCTATACCCAGCTTTTGATTCCTGCGTCTGTGGTGGGCATCATTGTGTTCTTCTACGGCTGGGCCACTGTGGAAACAAACATACCTAGGTACGTGTCAATAAAGCCCACCGAGGGCTGGGCACGGGTCCCTGTTGTGGGTGGGCACGCAACAGCTGCCAGCTTGAGAGTAACGGACTGTGATTATTATATTCCACTGATATTAAAGTGATAATTAGAATCAAGGAACATAGTTATGGTGTTTATGTGGTATCATCTGATTCATGGGATTAATTTATGATAGAATTGCAAGTGCTGTAAGACTGTGCTCAGCATGCATTTGTGACTGAAACATCCCTATGGAGAACGGGGAATATTGTGATCCTTGAAATGTCAGTACTTGTTTGAGTACACAGTGAACCAGACAGTATTATTTCTGAGACCGCAGTGAATATTTCTGTCCAGTGCAGCCACATTTTCCGAGGTCACAAGATAAAATAGTGTTGCATTTTTAATTGATACTTTAGACATTGAGCCATGCTGATGGATAAACATGCTGCACCATATCAAGTCCAAAATTAATTTATTTAATTGGACTGTTGCACGGCCATGTCTAATTGTGTGTGTGTGTGATTTTGTGCGCTTTTCTGCCAGCCAGGAGATGTGTGATGAGGATCAGAACTTCACTATGTGTCCCCTCTGTGATCGAGCATGTGACTACTGGCATCTCAGCACAGCTTGTGGCACGGCACGTGCCAGCCATCTCTTTGACAACCCGGCTACAGTGTTCTTCGCCATCTTCATGTCCGTCTGGGGTACGCCTCAAAATTACTCTCGTTTCATTATCTCTCTATCTATTGTTTTATGCCATTATCTACACACATTGATCTGATGGTTCATACTGAACATCAACATATGATTAGCTTACACTCTTTAAAATAAAGGTTCCAAAAGGGAGTTTTCGGGCAATTCCATTACAGAACAATTTTTGGTTCCCCAAAGAACCTCTTTGGAACCTTTATTTTAAAGAGTGTAAGTTAATCATATGTTAATGTACAGTATGAACCTTAGTCCACTACATCTTTATTTTTGAACACAAGAATGACAAACCTAGTTTAGATATTACCCACTTTTGTATATTATTTACGTGAAGAGCTGCCTTAGATCTGTCATTCAGTCCTGTTGAATATGAGACCAGTTCGAGCCGCTAGCATTAATGTGCAGAAGTGCTGCTGTCTCCATAGTGATGGAGCTGAAGATATGTTGAATGGCCAGAGAGTAGTGTTACCTCTTTCTGTCACTGCCTGCGTCCCCGGGCCTGGCTGATGGAGGCATTGTGAAACCTCTCAATTCCTGACACTGCCCGTCTTTGACACCTGCATTGGGTAGCAGAAGCAATACATTATTACTCATACAGAGACCCCCTGCAGCGTGTAGAGAGACTGCATCTGTTTGTATGTAGGTACTGAGATGTATTAATTAGCCATGTAATGCCGTTTCAAAGCACACACACTGCCTAGGTCTTTGCTGTTTTGTTTACTGTGGATTTAAAGGGGTAGTTCACCCCAAAATAAAAAAATCTGTCATCATTTACTCACATAAACCTGTATGAATTTCTTTCTTCTGTGTATCTTAACTTAGTGAAATAGCTATACGTTTTAATATAATCAAAGTAAATCAGCAAATAATGATCTAAATTTTGGTCTGTTGGTCACACAAAGTGGCTGAATGGTTTTAGAAGACCTGAATTATATAGTGCACAAGTCATTTGGACTACTTTCATAAGATGGAAAAGAGCATCATGAACATTCTGCTAAACATCTTTTTTTGTGTTTGACTGAAGAAAAATATACATATTTGGAATTATATGAAAGTGGGTAAATAATAACAGAATGTCATTTTTGGATAATTATTTGAACAAAATGATAACTATTTGGCTGAACTTAATTGAATCATGGACAGTGGTTCCATATAATAGAAATTTGTTAACATGACTGAATCAAGTTATTTTGAAGTAAACTGTTACATATACTAGAAAACAAAATAAAACCTTTCTTTATACATACGATATTAGGTGTTGGCAGCCAGAAAATGGTACTGGTTATATCCATGACACTCCCACAGTGTTTTTTATTAAATTAATCTTATTAGTAGTTTCTCAACTCAAGCACTCAATCTCAACACTTCACAAGAATGGTAACTCCCAAAACCACCAACATAACATAAAGCCTCTCAAATACCAACATAATAAATCATTAAACATTAACAAGTCCTCCCATTTCCTTATCTAGCAAAAAAACAACAACATAAAAACACTTTATTTCAACATTTAGCCTATACTTCCTATCCATCCCAGTGCAAAGCATGATGGGAAGTGGAAAATGTGTTCCCAGTTTACACAACAAAAATAATTTCTGGAGTTTTAACTAAAATGGATTAAGTAAATTGGTTGAACATGATGAAATCTTGAAGAATTATGTTGAATTAACTTTTATTGAAGTAAATTGAACAAGCAGAATATTTTTGAGCATTCCTTTAATGGACTTGTAGATGAGATGTAATTTGTCTTACATTAAGAAATGACACTTTGCCCCTTATAACTTATCTTTTGCTTCTCTTTTTTCATAAGGCACATATTTGTAATTTACTGAATGCCTCATCTCTCTCTCTCTCTCTCTCTTTAGCTGCCATGTTTCTAGAGCACTGGAAGCGCAGACAAATCAGTCTGAACTATAGCTGGGATCTGACAGGCATGGAGGAGGAGGAGGTACGTTCACACATGAACACAGTCACATTATGTTACTCACTAATCACTAGTGTTTGCATGTCTGGATTCCTGCACAGTGCCCAAGAGCTGATTTCAATGACAATGTTTCCTGACACTGACCAACTGAAAATAACTAACGCTGACTGTTATATGATGCGACACAATGGTGGCGTCCCTATCCAAAATTATTAATTAACCCCCAACGCTGTGTATGAATGTCCCCATGTGATCTCAGCCAAATAATGGACTCACCAATTTGTTAACTTCTTGTTTCTCTAAATGCAATCTTTCCCGCCAGGAAAAAGCAAAGGTTTGAGTTTTAAGTTTGAAACTGTCTTCTTGCTGCTCTTTGAGATGTTGAGTCTTTGTGTCCTTAATTGCCCTGGATTTTTGACCTGTTTGAATGGTTTGAAGCTCTCTGTCTGCAGCTATGCACTTGGTCTCGCACAGAGTATTGCCTTTTTGTCCTTTTCTCTTTAGGAACATCCCAGACCCAAATATGAAACGATTCTCCTTCAAAAAAAGCAGAGGAAAAAGAAAAATAAAAAGAACAAAAATGAGGTGGGCAGGTTGTTTTTTTAAACCATTTTTATGTGCTTAATGCATTATGCATTGCATTAATGGCTGACTTAAAAAGATCTAAATATATTTCTTTTTGGCTTCTGGCTTAATATGCAAATGCTTTATTGAATTGAGTCAAATAGGGAACTGCCATGGTTGTAGGGGCAGAGATGAGGGGGTGCCAAATGCTGTGGGCCTTTTACACAGCCTTCCCATCATGCACTGCTCTGGCCTGAAGCATTTGGCACCGGCGCTTTGGGGCTCATAGGCTGCGCTTTGTGTTGGTGATGCTCAAGAAAAAAAGGAAGTCATGCATATCCAGTTTGGTTTCCGGAAAACTGAAATTTGCATTGTTAGCTAGTGTTTTGCCCTCTTTTGTCAGCGATTGTGTGACAGTTCAGATATGTGTGTTCTAGCCTGAGAGAGGTGTGGACGAGAGTGGGGAACTGGGGAAGGACAAATGGAGGCAGAGGTTACTGTCAGCCATGGCAGCTGGGAATCCGGTAAATGGCGCCCTTCCTCATTCTCGCCTCCATCTCTCCAGAGCCTCGTTTCCACCTGCTTGTGTTACAGTTTCTATATTATACTCCCTAGTTGTGAGGTTGGAAGGTTTTTCCCCCTTTCGAACTATGTGACAGCATCTTGACCCAGCAATCCAACTCTTTTATTTTGAAAGTTGTTCTTTTTTGGTCTATTTAAGGCAAGACACTATAGGTGAAAACTATTTTTCATGAACTATTTGGCTTTTTAAAACATATTATTTCAGACTAGTGGAAAGCAAGCATCTAAAATACATTTTTAAGTGTTTATTTTATTGCACTTTGTCTATTTCCATAGATTTCATTAGTTTAGAACAATATATTGCGTAGATTTCAATATAGAATATGTACAATATTTAAAGGCCACATTCTCAAATTGAGCCAGAAATGGCCACTTCAGTAGCAAGGTAAGTTTATTCATATGGCACATTTCATACACGGTGGTAATTCAAAGTGCTTTAAAAATAAAATAATTCTAAAATAATCACAGCATAAGAAATAAAAGTAGCATGCTTAAGAAATATTAATAACAATAAAAAGAAAAAAATGATTATAATGATTGAAAAAAAGAATTAAGAATAAAAAAGAGGATGCATATAAATTTGATATTACCTCATTTGTATATTTAAACAACATTTCAGAAAACTATTTTCTTAATTCTTCATTTAATCTCAATTTTGTTATTCTTAATATAATATAACCTGGGAAATATGGTGATATGTAATAGTCACATTTGTTACCCTATTCACCACGGATGTCTTGCCTTAAACAGTGTCACTGTGATGTCATTCTTCTCTGTCTGCCCTCTACTCTTTTACCATTTCCTGTCAATAACTTTGAAAGAATGACTTGCGGCCCATTCACACATGCACAGATGCACATTTAGTGAGATAATTTGAGCCCGTTTAATTTGTAAATGGCCATGTGTCTGTCAGATTGGCTCAGCTGGGTGGGGTGGTCATGATGGGGTCGACGGCATGAGCAATACGGCCGTCTCTCACTGCCGTAATCCTCTTGATGTAGGACGGAGCATGTCGGGCTAATACAGTTAGATCTCGTTGGTAACTAAATGTTAGTCACGACATAACAACATTAAAGGTTTCTTGTCCTTTTACCTAAGGTCAAGTGTAATGTCATCGTTGAGCTCTGTTCAGTAGTAAATACTGCAGATCACAGCTGTATATAAAAAGCATATGCTCAGTAAATAAATATGTTGTCCAGGAAGTTCTCATTTGTTCACACATGAGGTGTGAACCTCAGAGATTTGAGCATTTCGTTCGGAAAATGTAGATTGTGCTCGTCTGTTTGACATCATTGCTTGGGGCCGTTGTTTTGCGTGAAATGCAATTAGGCAAATTAGCCCAATAAATTAGGACTTTTTAGTTGATATATGACATGGCTTGGTAAACAGGTAAACTGGCATCTGTAGCCTCGTTTCTTTGTGTGTGCGTCTTGTTACGCATCCAACTGTGTCAGTAGTTCAAGCTTCTTAAGGTTTCTCAGGGTTTGTAGAACATTAATCCTGGTTTAAAGTCAAGCCTGGACTCACTGTGGGGTTTCTGGCCTTAAAGATTAGTTTTACTAATAATAATAATAAAAAAATCTAAATTCAATCCGCTGGGAATTAAAGTGTTTACCAGCCTGCTACAATGAGAGTTTACATAAAATAAACATTTACTGGATTTGCTAAAGATTGAAAGGCATCAAATCTTACATAGTCAAAAGAAATAAAATAAAGGCAGTCTGTAGGAAGTAAACAACATACGCTTCAGCACACCTGTAGGTATATTGTGCTTCTCATATCGGATTTCAGAGTTATATGCCGATAAATGTCACTAAACAAACGTTTTATGCTGAATATCCTTAAGACAAGATAAATTTACTTGAGAAGCAAAACTATTTAAGATAATAAATCTTGTTTATATATTATATATATATATATATATATATATATATTGTCCTTGGTACCAAACTGGCAAATACTTTGTCTTTTAAGCTTAAAACGTTCTAATTATACATGTAAAATAAATAAGAAAACAAGATATAATATCTTATGCAATTTTGGTTCTCAAGTAAATTCATTTTGTTTAAAAAATGTTTGCACATCATTACCTCGAAAAAATTTAATCTTTGTTTTTCTTCCAGAAATATTAGTTTGGTAAGTAGTGTAAAAATAATGAACGATTACAAAATACACGACTTGATGTCCTTCAACTGTCTGTCCTATGTTTTTCCCACTGGAAAAAAAAATTATGAAAAGTTCAGCTATAATATTAGCAGTTGCTATGTCCTTCTTGATGCTCTCTGTCTCGTTGTGCATCCATAGTCCTCATTAAAACTTGTTCAGCACAGGAGGTGTGATGTTGTGGCATACTTTTGGACAGTTCAGCGACCCCTGACTTAATGTGTAGCCTATTTTTTGTTTTTTGGGCCTTTTTTGTCCAAGAGTCACAGATTTCAATTCGTCACTCGCATTATGGTGCTTTTTCTCATTCTTATGTTTAGCTACTCTGTCCCAGATATCATGGCCCACGGTCAGTCCTGACCTAGATGTTCTGCAGAACCTTAAATCATGACTATACATCCTAATGACTTAATTCAAAACAGCCTGGACTTAAGATTAATGCCGTTTGGGTCGGCCAGACGTCGTAAACAAGGCAATTTCTGCTTAATCTTCATGTGGGTAAAAAAAATGCAGTAGTTAAGTCATTATTATTATTCAGCACATACTCACTGTCAAGCAAATAAGGAGCACTCACCAGGGTCCAGTTGATGCTCATCAGTTTCTGCAAGTGATGTTGTGGTGGAAAAAACAGCTCTCAGGATTTCATGGCTAAGCGCTGACAGACCTCCCCATGTTTCTCACAGCTCATTTGTATTGCCACAAGACCCCAAAATGCTCTGAATAAACCAAATAAATGCTGGAGAGGCAGAAAGTCTGGTGAAAACCTCCAGATCACTCATTTAAGAGGCCACATGGTACGTGTGCGGTTTGTGGTGACTGCGAAGAGAGCAGATGATGAAAGGTAGTCAGTTCAGGGAGTTATAAGGAGAATGTGTCACTTATTTAGCTTGAGACACATGCTGAGTTTGTTAAAGTGTGACATGTTCTAAAAGAGACGTGCTGTACCAAGATTCAGATTCAATGTGGTTCAATGCATAGGCTGTCCAGCAGAGCGCGCTAGACTCCAGTGCGTTTGTGTGTATATGCACGGGTGTATGCAAACGTCCTCCCATGCCGGGCTGAACGCCAGACCTCTTTATTAAGCAGAGTCCTCACATCTCCATGGAGACACGAACACTTGAATCCCACTCCCTTGTATATGCACGGTTGGGTTCGCTCTTATCTTCAGCTCTTTAAAGACCTTTATCTCATAACTATGTCATCTTGACAGCTATCTTTAGGACACATTAGTGACGTTTGTTAATAAAATGCAGCACACCGTTTGCGTGGCTAATTTTAGAGCGCAATATTCTCATCGCCTACAGAAACAAAGTCAGGGAACATTCCTCATTAGCTTTGAGGAGGAGGGTTGCTTTTGCTTTCTGAAAGTGTGCATCTGGCTGAGGAGGAGATGATCAACGTTTGACCTCTGACTGAGTTGTTATTTTATATTATGCTTTTTCACTGCAGATTTATTAAATTCTGCATTCAATTCCATTCACTCTGGGTCCAAAGGGCTAAAACTCTCTGTGGCCAAAGATTGAAAGGTTTTGTGGCATGAAATCTTGGATATCCAAAAGATATAAGATTGAGGCAGTAGCAAGTAAACAAGATATCCTTCAGCTCACCTGTTTATTGTTCTTCTCGGATCAGATTTACCTGCCCCTAAATGTCATGTAAAAACCCTTTATGCTGAATATACGTAAAGCAAGATACATTTACTTGAGAAGCAAAACTATGTAAGATAATAACCCTTGTTTTCAGAGAATTTATCTTGAATTGTTTGTTTTTGGTACACCTAATTCTTTTAAGCATAAACCTCATTAATTATACTAAAACCTCTTAAAATAATTAATAAAACACTTGTGCAATTCTTATGCAAGGAGAGTTTACTTTGCTTTCTGAAAGTGTGCATGTGTGTGATGGAGGATTTTTCTTATTTTATTAGTGATGATATTGAAGTCTGAGCAGGAAGTCTGGGATATTTAATACACAATATCGGATAATTAAATTTTTCCATCTGTTTTATAATGTAATCCATCCTACACTTAATCTATAGTCTGGTGTGCTCCTGCTCAAGCTGTTTATTAGAAAGATCACGCTGATCTGAAGCATGTAGGTTTCTTTGTGTATAATCCTGGTCTGGTGGTCGTCTCAGATCAGAGCACATAGCTGGAAGGAGATGAGAGTGTGTTTTAAAAGGATTTCAGATCTGTCAGATGGGGCTCGCATCAGATTATTCCCTTCTGTACCCGGCGCCCAAAAGACAATCTCCAGTCAAGCTCTCTTAATGGACCTCCACCTGTTTTAAGACCCAAAAGGCTATTTTTGTCAGTCCACCAACCTGAAATATTCGCTTGTAGGCTGTGTGTTATTCTAACACAAATGCATTGTTTTCTCTATTGTGTATGTGGCGGCTTACGTGTTCTTGGTTGCTAGCGTGGGCACTGGTGTGGTTCCGGTACTTGTTCTCTTTCGTCTCTGGCTTACAGTATGTTTGAAGGGTGGGGGGGATTGAGAGAATGGGGTGTATGGTGACGTCAATGTGAACATGACATCTCTGCAAAGCGACATATGGCCGTGGAGGAAATCCCCACACTGGTGATCCTGTCACTAATTTCCCAAAGGACTTAGTGTGGGACCGTTGGGACGCTTGTGTGCTGTCCGACTGAGTATGTGTGTGTTTCTATGAGAGCATGTGGTGATCATGCGCAAACAAAACCAGAGCCCATTGACATTTTCATGTCTGCTGGGCAGATCAATGGGATGTCAGGTTGACATGAAGTCTCATAATTGAAGAGAGTTTGTCGCATCACAAAAGTCTCTAAGTTTGCTGATGTATTAGTTTTATATACACTCTTAAAAATAAAGGTTCCAATAGATTTTTGTAAAGATTCCATTGAAGAGCCATTTTGGGTTCCACAAAGAACCTTTCAGTGAACAATTCTTAAAGAACCATTTTTTCTTAGTGTGAAGAACATTTTAACAATCTAAAGAACCTTTTTCTACTATAAAGAACCTTTTGTGCAGTGGAAAGGTTCTATGGATGTTAAAGAACCATGAAGTCTTTTGAGTAACATTTCTGCAAGAAACCTTTAGACAGCCAAAATAAAAGACAAAGAGGTTTGCAGAGCATCTTGACTTCAGCTCAAGGAAGTGATATTCTCCGACAGCTGTCGTACGCAGGAGGATCTGTGGAAACCCACATCTGTGCAGCGCCCAACCTATCTCACTGTCACTGAGCTGTTGAATTAATCCAGTGATCTATATCCACTATATAACAGACAGACATGGACTGCTGTCCTCAGACCAATATCATGCAAGCATATGACCACACGTGAACCATCCTTCCCACTTTTCTAATGTGTTGATCAAACTTTCTTAAATGAGTAAATCTCCTCAGTTTCTTGATTTCATCAGTCAATTTCAAAGGCTAAAACATAAATAAAATTAAATATAAAAAATTTGTGTATGCATTTGGCAGATGGTTTTTATCCAAATTGTATTCAAGGTAATAGGTATACATTTCATCAGTTCTTTCATTTTATTTTTAAATACTGAAATATGTTTTTAGGCAAATAGTCTGACTTTGAATTTCTGTGTCCATTTTATCTCAGTACTTTTCTGACACATCAAATCTGCAATTTAAAAATAAAAAAGTGTTAATTATTTAAAAACAATACCACCTGTCTTCCTCCCTCTCTTGATCTGTTTTTACAGTTTTATGATGTGGCTGATTACATAAATTATTAATGCCATTCCTCTGCATTTTTTTGTCAGGCAGCTTTTCTTTTTGTTATATATTGCTAAGCTTGCACGAAATCTGCGCCTGCAGAAATCCTCAGTGGAATTCAAATGGCCCACATTTATAAAATACTACAAATCCTTTTGCCCTAACACATTTTACCATCTTTACAACCATTACGCAGATTTTCCTTCACAAATCAGCATAAAAACAAAAAAACGTGCACAGATCTCATATGGGCCTACTTATTACATACTTGTGGCACCTCACAGCATATTTGTGGCATTAGCTTCAAATATGCATCTCTACTTGTCCTTGTGCCAAATACAGTGAGGCTTCCCATGAACTTGGCCTCTTTAGATATTAATGCATCACACAAAGTTGCATTTTAAGAGGGGATCACAGCCTGTCACTAAATGGCATCATGCATCTTAATGAAGAGTCAGTAACCAGTGAGACCGCAGTCCTGCAGTAGTTCCTCTTATTACTGGGTGAGGGTTTGTGAGCCAAGCTTGTGGATCATGATTAATGGCACAATTGCGTGACCCACATTCGTTATTCTGGATACGCTAAAGCTGTGGCATCTCGAAGGCTGTGACTGGTTACACTCTGTGGCTTTTCCTGGGTGCCAGAGTTTAGTAACGCACTGTGCTAGGTGGTGCTGTTTGCCTCATTATGAGCCCAATTGCGAGAGGTAGATTTTTTTCAAACTGCTGTGTCAACACACTGACCGCATTTGCTACCGGATTCTTGCAAAACCCTCTAAATCATTCATCAACAAATATGAGATGGGCTCTGTTTCAAACCCTAACTAGACAGCAGCATAGGCACACTCCAAATGCAAAGTCTGCTCCCAGCAGGCAACTAAGCTGCATTTTGGCCAAATTACAATCATGCAGCATTACATATATCCTGCACAGATAAGGCAATACCAGAATGCATTGGAACAAAGTTGAGGAATATGTTTTATTCATTACTAAAAAGCATCAGTAACCATTCCATCTAATTAAAAACAAACTATTTCACCCTGTGTTTATGTGCGCTTTGTATTCTTGTGCATTTTGCAGTATAAGTAGCTTAACAGCATTATAACCTCAGATTGTTCTAGAGAAAGGGCGTTAAATCAAATCAACCATTTTTGAGGTTTCCTTTCAGTATTGATGTCGCCCAATGGTGGAAAGAGTACTGAAAAAATATACTCAAGTAAAAGTACCATTACCTTCCAAAAAATGTAGTGTGAGAAGAGTAAAAGTACTTGTCCAAAAAACTACTTGAGTAAGAGTAAAAGAGTAGCCTATTTAAAAGTACTCATGAGTATTGAGTAGTGAGTACTGTCCAAGTGACTGCTGCAGAACGCACGCGAGAGAGGAAGCGCAGCTCGCGCGTCTCATAAGTGAATGGGAATTTACCGAACGTGGCACTTGCAGGAGTTAACACTGTATGCAATACCCGCAACCTCACACCAAATTTCAGGCCGTGTAGATAGGCAAGCATATATACAAATCAATTAGTAAGCAGAAATCCGAAATTTACCTTAACATAGAGGAAGATGCGACAGAATTGATGCTTGAAGAATGCACTTCCAGCAGCCATGATAAACAGTTGGTGGTTAAAGTTTTCTATGCACAATTTGATTTGACGAAAGTCATGAGACCTATTACTCTCTATCCAATCACGTTGATGGATAAAAATAAAATAAAAATAAGCATGTAACGACCACAAACGGAGGAAAATAGCGGAGTAAAAGTACCGATACATCACTTAAAATGTACTGAAGTAAAAGTAAAAGTACACAATTTTTTAACTACTCAAAAAAGTACAATTACTGATAAAAACTACTTAATTACTGTAACGTGAGTATTTGTAATTCGTTACTTCACACCCCTGATGTCGCCTTAGATAATAGCTACAGCTAGTAAACAGTAAGTAATTTGTGCTCGTTTCTTAGAAAAACGGGCTCAGACTGCTTGTCAAACACTCTTTCGATTGTAATGATGCTTTTGTAATGACATTTTTCTATGACTTAAAAGGAACATAAGCTGCCGTTTAACATTCCTGTGAAAATCCTGATAATTAATTTCACTGTGATTTCCACAGAACTGAATAAGAATCCATTTTTATCCTGTTGGTCATCTAACACGTATTCCTCAGAGGAACATACCTCTTGATCTGCTGTCCAAAGCTTGACAATGAAGGAAGACTAAACCCAATGGGAACAGACCACCCTCAATCCACTGCTGCCTGTGCAGACAAGTTTAGTGCACGCTGTTGATGTTAATGCTGGCTTTAATTAGGTCTGAAATAAATGCAAAAGGAGGCAAATTCAGGTCATTAAAATAGGTTCTCCTTGTTGACCGGATGTTTTTGAGATATGATCTATCACTTGAATGTACAGAATGCAGAGAAGTTTCTCTAGAGGTAGTCTCGCGTAGCCAGACCTTGGCTGCTTTGAATGGCCAAGGACCGCCCAAGAGGCCATATGACTGACAGTTAAAGCAACCAATCACGTATCGTTTTGTGCCGCGTCATGTTTAGGGGTGTGGAAATGTCCCCACAATAACAGACAAAAGTGTAAAACTCTTGGACGTATTTTAAAGAGTCTATGCGCAAACTTTACATATTTCACATACTTTTGAAAATCCAGAGTTTAGTTAAAACCTTGTTAAGCACTCATCATCACAGTTGTAAATACGACGCATTTCTTCTTCAATGAGGGGGATTTAGCATCATGGCATCTTTGTTTCCAGATGGAACGTTAAAGAACACGACACACACATCTCCTGAAAATCCTGTATAATTCAACCAGTCAGATGACGACTTCGAAACTCCTGAAGTCCATGGGCGTGACATCTGAGGCTGAGACTACTCTAGAGGAAGGCCAGGTGTTAATGGCCTTAATGATTCATGTTTTTACAAGTGGGCAGTCAAATTATTTCCACAACAGGCTACTATTGAGTCACTATAAAAGTAGCAAGTAGCAGGTAAAAAAGCAAAATAAAAGGCATAGCTCCTAGAAAAACAGAAACACATGCATGCATACTTCCATTAGTCACCTTAAATGTCTTTCTCCCTTCACAGACTGGACATGAGAAGCTAACATGGAGGGACAGACTGCCTGGATATTTAATCAACATTTCCTCCATTCTGTTCATGGTAAGCCTTAGGCTTCCTGTCTGGTGCAACGTTTTTGTGCTTGTCCATATTTCAATTCTCTTCTACTTCTACGTGTTCCTTTTTCCATGTAGTTTGGAGTGGCTTGCTCTGCTGTCTTCAGTGTCATCATCTACCGCATCACCATCTCCGCCCTAATGGCCATGAGTCCGGATCCAGAGGTCAAGTCCAACGTACGGGTGACTGTCACAGCCACTGCCGTCATAATCAACCTGGTGGTCATCCTCATCCTGGATGAGATCTATGGCATGGTGGCTGCCTGGCTCACAGAACTGGGTGAGGTTTTACCACATGCCTCAGTATTTTTGCTAAATTATAACTTATAGTCAATTTCCCTTCTTTCTGATGTCCTTCTTCCCTTCTTTGCCCACCCACATGACATGAATTTTTAATTGAGCCACTCCAGGAACGCTGGAGATAATGCAGCTTGTCAGTTAGCCATCACTGAGATTTCCTTAAGAGACGTTTTAATAAATGAGAGTCTCTGTGGATGTGTAGAGAAGGAAGGAAACGGAGAAAGCATGTGTTATCATCTCATGAATAAGATATAGATTTTCCCGTGCTTCTTTGATTTTCACTCTTAAAGTCTGACCACATGCAGCCTGACTCACCCTGATGCTTTAACCTACTTCCAAACTCACCAATTCATGCTTTTTTAATATATTTTACAAGACTTACTGGAATTTGGGATTTTTTTTTTGAGCGTAATGAATGCATTGAAATATGGTGAATGTATTGCCAAAATCGTTGTCTATAATCTGTTGTGGCAGATTAAGATTTAGGGAACGCCACAAAACATGTAATCCCATCCCAAATGTAACCATATGGTCTTCTGAAAAGCTCTGTTTCTCAACCTTCAACCTGCTGAACTGA
>NW_015548309.1:3852898-3900049 GCF_001515605.1 Sinocyclocheilus anshuiensis
GCTAAAGAGAAACATGTTGGGAGAAATTTCCAGGCCACCCATGTTTGTTATACTTGTCAGAACAACAAGCTTTTAAAGTGGTGTGCAGTTTATCCAGAACATATCTGTTTAAATCCCAAATAATTTCATTCATTTGTCTGCAGAGATCCCAAAAACGGAGACCAACTTTGAGGAGCGTCTGATTCTGAAGGCGTTCCTCCTGAAGTTCATGAATGCCTATGCACCCATCTTCTACGTGGCCTTCTTCAAAGGGAGGTATGTGGACCGGTTCAGTCCCAAAACAGGATTGCTCAAATCCACCATAGTTAATTGTTGCAGGAAGAGAAAAGCACACAAACTCACACATACTCAGCCTCTAGCACAGTGAACGTGAAGTCTGACTGCAGCACAAACATCTGGCTTCAAATAAGGTAGGCATGTGACCCTTGGCATTTCCTTTAGGCATGTGACCCTTACTCGGCATTTTTTTTTTTTTTACAGGTTTGCAGGCCACCCCGGTGACTATGTTTATGTCTTCAATGACTACCGTATGGAAGAGGTGAGTACGGTTTACCTTTTGTTGCATCCTGTATGTTTGTTAGCACTACAACATCATGTTCAACATTAGGGCTGCAGGACGAATCAAAATAAATCCAAAATCGCACTGTGGCTTACTGCAAAGGCTGAGATTTGATTGAATTTATGCACAGGAAAGCACAGCACTGTGTTCTTGTCAACAAAAGAGTTTTCCACCAAAATAAACACTGAGTTTAATTTGAAAATGAAGAAATTAAGACTGCCAAAATATTAGTATTGTAATTTTACAGTTGTACTAATCAGTGTTATTTTAGTATTGAGATCATTTTTACTGATATTTTGAATCCATATTTACAATTTTCACTGTACAGTACAGTACAGTTGATATTTTATAATTTTGTTTTTGTCATTATATATATATATATATATATATAATTATAATTATTATTGTTATTTTCTTAAATACTTCAGTCATTTAATACATTATTTTTTACTGCAAAATATTACAATAGTACTATTTCTTATTTTGTTTAATATTCTTATTTAGTAATAATAATTACGATAAAAATACAAACATTTTAAATCAGTATTTTTATCAGAAAAATTGCAATTTGTTTTTTTCCTCCCAAATCCTGCGACCCTAGTCATCAACTGTCAAAACAACTTTTGCGTTTCTTCCCAGTGTGCTCCTGGTGGCTGTCTAATTGAACTCTGTATCCAGCTCAGTATCATCATGTTGGGAAAGCAGCTTATTCAGAATAACATCTTTGAGATCGGCATTCCGTAAGTTCCCACTCCTCTTCGTGGATCTCATAAAACACGATCTAAAACTAAACACAATAGCTTCTCTATCTGGAAACCTTAGAAAGATCATTCCTTCAGTTAAACGGTAAACACTGTTCCTGCCGAAGTTGGTTTATAGACCAGGAAATCCCAGGATAGTGAGGTAGGCTTTGCTCCCACTTTCTGCTCCATTTCCTTTCTGACTTTCTTTCCTTTATTCAGTTCCTTTTACTCCCTTTTTGCACGCAGGCAAACTTTCTGACACGCCTCTCCTTGTACTCTAATAAGCTGGATTCCTGTCTCATTTCACATGTTTGCACAAGTGGTGCATCATGTCATTAATGAACAGGTTAAAATGCAAATCAGTGTGACTGATATTGATGGCATACATGGAATAAAGTCTGTACTTGCAGCGCATATAAAAAGAAAAATGATCACAGGTGCCATTTGTGCAGCAAAGTGCCTAGTGTGTGTGGCATGCATGCATTAATGCATGAGCAGACGACTGCAAAAATCTGGGATGGGATTTCCCCTGGGTGGTGAAATGGGTGAGTCGTGGACTGGCCGTTTTGTGGAAATCCCTTTTTAGCCTCGTCCTTCACAAGAACACCAGTTCATTTTTTCGCTATATCCATTTCCACACGGATCGCTTTGATGAATGACACATTCAGTTGGTTGTGAGTTATCTGATAAACATAAACGCTTTAATTTATGATTCATCATATGACTCAGAGTGTTTTATCTCCACATCTTTGTCACGCATTTTGGTCAATTTAAATGAACTTGTGCAGGTAGCCAGAAACACTTAAGGAACTCAAAAGGAATGCCTTTTGTTCCATGCTGCTCAGCTTAATCATAGAGTGCAACCCTAAAACGTCTTTTTACGAGCTACAACAGTAACTTGTTGCTGAGTTGATTGACAGCTACTCCAAATCACTAGTGCTTTATGGTAGCTCTGTCTTTTTTTGCTCTTCCTCTTGTTGTAAACCATGTGTGAGCATGTAAAAACACTCCAACATGTCTTTGGCATGTTCCGCAAAGTTGTCATTGCAGATGACCTTTCGATCTCCCAGTTGTACCTCAGAGTGCAAAAGTAGTTAATTTAAGAATGTAAATCAAAAAAGCAATATGGCCCATGAGACGAGAACTAAGTCAAACCCATTCTCCAGTTCAGTTCTATAAATACTCACAAAAGTGGACTTTGGTGCAAATGTACCATGATGGAGGTCAAAATGACTCGATATCCCCCTCACGCAGAGACCTGACCTACTTAACCAATCTAATCTCCCCAGAGACCAATGCAATAATACTATATCATACTAATGTGCATGCTAAAAACAGAGCCTTATACGTTCAAAAGGGTGTCTTTTTAAAGTCAGAGTTCGCCCAAAAATGAAAATTCTGTCATTTACTCACCCTCAAGTTGTTACAAACCTGTATGAGTTTCTTTCTTCTGTTGAGCACATAAGAAGATATTCTGAAGAATGTCTGTAACCAAACAGTTGACGGTTGCCATTGACTTTCATAGTATGGAAAAAAAATACTATGGAAATCAATGGGTACCGTCAACTGTTTGGTTACCAACATTTTTCAAAGTATCTACTTTTGTGTTCATGTACAACAGAAGAAACTTAATGGTGAATAAATGACGACAGAATTTTCATTTTTGGGTGAAAAAAACAGTTGACGGTTGCCATTGACTTTCATAGTATGGAAAAAAATACTATGGAAGTCAACGGCTACCCTCAATTGTTTGATTACCAATATTTTAACAAGTATCAATAACAAGTATCTACATTTGTGTTCATGTATCATCTTTTGTGTTCAACAGAAGAAACTCAAGGGTGAATAAATGTTGACAGAACTTTAATTTTTCAGTAAACAAACAATTGTCAGTAGTCATTGTCTTCAATAGTATGGAAAAAATATTATGGAAGTCAGTGGCTACCGTCAACTGTTTGGTTACCAACATTCTTCAAAGTATCTTCTCATCTAAAGAAAGAAGCTCGAGGGTGAAAAATGATGAGAGAATTTTCATTTTTGGGTGATTTATCGCTTTAAAGTCTGTTTTAGTTGTCGTTGACAAGTTGTTGTTCACCAGTAGGGGTTTGCATGTGACTTTATGAGCATTCTCAAATGCAAATGCATTCCAACAGCTGGTAAATGAGAGCTTTATCACGGATGGAGGAAAGCACTTATGATACAAAGGTATGCATTAAAAAGTAATGTGCTGGAAAAGGCTGTAGTTTTGGAGACTAAATAATGCAGCAGATGCATTTGGAGGGTTTTACTGGGAGCGTTAATAGGCTATAGATGGATGGACCACACGGGCCATTTCGTCCACTATATTTGGCCAGTCCAACATAAGCTGTCATGCTCTCGCACTTGCTTTTCTGATGAGGACGTTCCAAACACAAAGCCTTGAACCTAGAGCGATGTCTGTGCATATTCTGTTTTAATGACTTGGAATGAAACCTCAGGTTAAATTGGATCAAAATTATGTTGTGATCGTGATTGCATGGTGGTAATTAACATGTTTGCTGGCGTGCTTTTATGATTATATACAGTGGGTACGGAAAGTATTCAGACCCCCTTAAATTTTTCACTCTTTGTTATATTTCAGCCATTTGCTAAAATCATTTAAGTTAATTTTTTTTCCTCAATGTACACACAGCACCCCATATTGACAGAAAAACACAGAATTGTTGACATTTTTGCAGATTTATTAAAAAAGAAAAACTGAAATATCACATGGTCCTAAGTATTCAGACCCTTTGCTGTGACACTCATATATTTAACTCAGGTGCTGTCCATTTCTTCTGATCATCCTTGAGATGGTTCTACACCTTCATTTGAGTCCAGCTGTGTTTGATTATACTGATTGGACTTGATTAAGAAAGCCACACACCTGTCTATATAAGACCTTACAGCTCACAGTGCATGTCAGAGCAAATGAGAATCATGAGGTCAAAGGAACTGCCTGAAGAGCTCAGAGACAGAATTGTGGCAAGGCACAGATCTGGCCAAGGTTACAAAAAAATTTCTGCTGCACTTAAGGTTCCTAAGAGCTGAAAAATTTAAGGGGGTCTGAATACTTTCCGTACCCACTGTATATCCTGTTATATTGAGCTTTTGAATTTTACAACATGGGTACTTAGTTTATTTTCCTAATTTTCGAAACTCACTCATGTAAGCAACCTTTCTTTTGTGTCTTTGAAATCCCAGACTGCTTAATGAGAAGTTTATGAGAGGTTTGTCTTTAAATGTGGAATAACTCCAAACACTTTGGGAGTTATTTATGGTCACTTTAAGGTCCAGTGATCTCCACTGGCTCTTTTAGGTATTGTTTTTGAGTTATAACAGACACATGTAGAACCTCTAGTCAAGCTGTCCGTGTGTTTTAGCATTGAATTGAGAGATTTAATAGGTTCTTTATTGCTTGACTAATCTAAATATTTGCTGTAGAGTTTTGCATTCTGTTTGATTTGAGTCTTTTTCATGTAACCAGGCTGGAACAGACAGTCTTGTGTCTGTGCGGTTTGAAGGAAAATCCAAAACAGAGTGAACAGATGTGTGCAATAATGAGATTTCCAGAGAGTCCTTCCGTGTATGTGTGTATCAGACGTATCGGTCTGTCTCCTGTACGCACCTGCGTGTGGTTATACCAATAGATCATGGAACATCTAGCCAAGATTCATGCCATTGCAAGTTCATTCTCATGCCAGATCACTGAACTGAATCACACAAAGGAATTTAAATTAAGTTAAAGCTCAGAAACCAAAAGCGAGTTTAATATGATGTTAGAAGAACAATTTCCTGAAGAAAATGAATGGTGTTTGCCTGGGCAAAAATCACCGCCATGATGTTAGAATGTGTATATATAATTTTAAATAATATGTAATTTATGCATAGTTTATATCAATTTATTATTTATATATATATATATATATAATATGAATTCTAAATCTATAATTAAAATTAATATATAAATATAATTATATATTTATATTATTATCTATAATATTATATGAATATAAATTAATATATAATTTATACAATTAAAATTAATATAGAAAAGTGCAGTTGTTTTGCATTTGAAAAATCGCCAACTCTATGTACTGTATAAGCAATAGTAATATTTATGTAAATATAAACAAAGCACACAATATGTCTGCATAAAATTCATATGCCGTTCTTAGAAGCAAACCTGACACTTGACTCACTATCAAATCTGGGTCATTTTAGCTGCAAGGTCAAGTTTATAGCAACGGTTTGTGTGTTTACATTCTGTCTCTGCTCTCTTTCTCCCTCTCATTTCCCGCTTTAGAAAGCTGAAGAAGCTGTGCCGCACACTCAAGGACAAAGAGCGGGCACCCAAGGAGATTGTGGAGCAGCCGGGTCGCCGTCAGCAGTGGCACCTGGACTACGATCTGGAGCCTTTTGACGGACTCACACCTGAATACATGGAGATGAGTGAGTGACACTCCACTCTGTGTAAAAGCAAAAGTAAAGTGTCCTCAGGGTGAAGTGCTGTGAGAAAACATCTAGTTAATCTAATTCATCCCCTTCGGCGAGAACCGCAGGATTTGTTGTTGGAGGAATGCACAGGTATCTGGATTTGACACGCCCAGTTTGTGACCATTTTAATGGTCAGAATTATGAATGAACATGTGAATTGGGCCAGTAGCCCAAGCATTTGTTTCACAGCTGTGTTTACAATCGGGAAAGGGCCTACATTCGCTAGGATGTGGCTTAAGGTAATACACAACTGACAGAGTGTTTATGTAAGTTGGCATGAAGGCGTCTGTAAAAGATCTGAAAGCCTAGTGGGTAAACAGCAAAGTTAAACATCTGAACACCAATGCAAACTTGAATTACTATTATTCATCCTACATTTATACAACCCAATTATGCTGAGAGCTAAGACGCCGACTGATGTTTCCTGACACGTTTGCAAAAAAAAGTTTCTTTCAACTTGACTCGAAACAGCTTTGTTCGAAACAGCTCTGTTGTAAATAAAATGTTTTGCTATATAAAATTTAATGCAGGTACACAACAAGAGCTTTATTCTGTAATTATATGATCTGTGGAGTTTATTATGGTTCCCGATCATAATTGTTGATTGAGTGGTTTGATGTGGGCTGGTTTAGTCCCTGAAGTGCAGGCGAGTTGCATAACTGTCTATCAGAGACCTGTGCGTGAGAAAACCTGCGCCTTAGTCTTTTCTTGAAAATGTATGGATGCTTTCATCCACTTCCAAGTAAAACAGATTTTCTAGTTTTTCATGTTCTTCATACAAGAAACACTTATGAGACTCTTCGAATCAAAGAAACGATTGGGGAGAAACTGAAGATGAACTCAAGTCCTTAAGTAATAACACTGGAGGGAGATCACCACCTACACACTGTGAAAGATATTCTCAGTGAGAGCAGGGGAATGAGACCCACTCGTATGGATGTTTATGTAGGATACCCTCCAGCCTGATCACTCTAGAAGCCATTGTTTGCATGTTGCACAGGAAAAAAGGCCATGTGTCAATCAAGCCAAAGAAGGAAATGCCGTTTCCCACAAGGCTTATGTTCCATGTGTTGTTGATTGACAAATAATCAGCTTTGTGCTTGACACCCGTGCTGGTAATGTCAAGTTACTGTAGAAAGACACAGTCTGTTCCTAGAAAATCACCACATCAAATAAGTAGTGGTTTTTCCAATGTTACTATGATTTGTGGAACTTTCTTAAGATGTTATTTGATCTATATGTGAACACATACACTGTATAAGTCTATCTTTATTAATTAATTTATATTTATTTATTTTCAGCAACACTACAGTTCAAAAGTTTGGGGTCCGTAAGTAACTTTTATTTAGCAAAAATGCATTTGAGAAAAAGTGACAGTAAAGGCTTTTATATTGTTAAAAATAAAGTCTGTTTCAAATAAATGTTGTTCTTTTGAACTTTCTATTAATTTCTATTCAAGAATCATGACAAAAAAGTAAAAATAACTGTTTTCAACAATGATAATAGTCAGAAATGTTTCTTGAGTAGCAAATCAGCATATTAGAATGATTTCTGAAGGATCATGTGACACTGAAGACTGAAGTAATGATGCTGAAAATTCAGCTTTTCATCACAGGAATAAATTACATTTTAAAATATATTCAAATAGAAAACAGCTATTTTAAATTGTAATAATATTTCACAATTTTACAGTTTTTACTGTATTTTTGATACTTTTTTGGGGAGCATAAAAGACTTCAATAACATTAAGAAATATTACCAACCCCAAACTGTTGAATGGCTGTACAAAATCAATATTTAATCCTTAATGTCTGGTAATAGACAGCAGTCTTATAGCTCTATCAATCAAACTCCAATTTGTAATCCAAATGTCTCAGAATGTAACCTACATGTTTGCTTGTTTTCCATTCTGCAGTCATTCAGTTTGGTTTCGTGTCGCTCTTTGTGGCCTCATTCCCACTGGCTCCGCTTTTCGCTCTCTTAAACAATGTCATCGAGATCCGCCTCGACGCCAAGAAGTTTGTCACGGAGCTTCGCAGGCCAGATGCCATTAGGGCCAAAGATATCGGTGAAAACCTTGTATTAATTTTTACACTACAACTATTCACTTGGAATCTTAATCAGACTCGGATCTACTAATTTAACCTCTGAATTGAAATGTTTCCTCACACAGGTATTTGGTACAACATCTTGAGTGGTTTGGGAAAGTTCTCGGTCATCATCAATGTAAGTTTCTGTTATATATCTCTGCTGCTTACCACATGCTAGTCATATAAGTCCTCTTTATGGAAAGTTAATCATGTGTAGAGGTATCCATAAAGACCCCAGGGTGCATCACTGTTAAAGAGATCCTCTTATTGTTTTCATAAGACTTACAAGATTCTAAGAAGCTTGGGTTCACATTATTCGTGGAAGAAATAAATTTATGCCTGTTCTAGCACTGTACAGATGTTCTTTCACCTGTACGGTTTGCTTCATGCATGTCTCTCCTACTTAAAATTGAATGATAAACCTCTAGCAGATGTATTTTAATAGATGTGATGTTCCCAATATGAGAAGAGCATTCCAGTAAGCCTTATGGTAAAGATCCTTCAGCTTCTCTCTGAACTTTCATTAAGAAAGCCACATTTACTCAGAAGCCCGACATCTGATTGACTCCAGCTGTGTTGTTCTTTTGGAAATCAAGTATTCGCTTAATGTTACAGCTATAAATGACCTCTCCAATCCAATTAAATGCCACGTATTATCAATGGTACCACTCTGCATTAAGATTACCTTGAGTTATATGTGTTCCTTAGTGGTCTGGACGAGTGTTTATTATAGCTTAGTATCATTATAGTTTTAATTAATATTTTTAATTCAATTTTTGTTTTAATTTTAGTTAGTTTTAGTAATTTTCTTGTGTGCTTTTGTCAATTTAAAATGTTTTTTGTAAATATGCCTGTATATTTTATTTTAGTTTTAGTTATTTTTGTACATCAAGCTAAACTAAATTAAAATGAGAACTGTTGCTTTAGCAACTAGCTAAAATAATATAAATTACATTTTTTTACATTTTAACAAAAATGTATTTAATGGTTTTAGTTTGAGTTAACTAATAACCCTGGTCTGGTCTTTATTACAGTTAATGATAGTTTTAGCAAAAGTTCTACATCTTGCTTTTACATTTTTTATAACATATTTTGATCTTTTACCTGTTATTTTATCATTTCAGGCCTTTGTCATCTCCTTCACGTCAGATTTCATCCCTCGCTTGGTCTACCAGTACATGTACAGCGAGACAGGGACCATGCATGGCTTCATCAACCACACGCTCTCTTACTTTAATGTCAGCAACTTTAAACCTGGAACTGTGCCTTCCATCTCCAGTCTCGGCAAAGACGTTACATTCTGCAGGTTGGAAAAATTAATTATATTAATAGCAATAATAAATCAAACAATTTATTGAACATCCCTTTCCTGTGGTAAAATGGCTGTGATGCACAGCTGCCTATTGCTTTAATAAAGCATGCAACTTGGAAATTTAGTTCAAAACTGAATAGTTGTAAGCAAACTGATTGTTCACATCAAAAGGGTTCTTGGTAGGACAGCACACAGGCCGTAAACAACCATAGGACCCGTCGTTTGCTCCTTTTAAATCATGTCTGAAATAAACATGTGTCGAAGCTATTATGGTCTGAACATACTGATCCTCTTGGACGGCGTCTGGTGGGATTGCATGTATTCTTCATCAGATTTTTCCACACCTGCATGTGGAAAACTGTGATAGGAGGGCAAAACAAATGGTTCTTTTACATTTTTACAGTCATAAACATTCAACCAGCCTATCCAGTTCAGCATATTTAGTTCAATGGTAAATTACAAAGAACTGGACCACATAGAAAGGGTAGCTCGCCAGTTCTTTAGTTGAAAGCTCAAATTAGCCAAAATATTTAACAAACAGACACGCATATTCGATTCTTTGGAAATCTGCTGCACTCACAGATTCCTTATGGGCTTGGTAGTGAATAGACTTCTGCAGAATCCGACTGTCATTCACAACAACTCCCACCCTGTTTTAGATATAGCTATAACTCATAATGTGTTTTACAAAATCGTAAACTGTTCCACAGAATTCTGTGGATTTTCCTTCAAAATCAGAACAGAAAATGTGGAAGAACATGCACAGGTTCTGTGTGGGCCTAAGTAGTTTTGTAAACCGCCTTAATGTGAAAAATTGTTTTCTAATGAAGCAGTGCTGTTTGCTTGTGTTGATAGTGATAGTAATTGTGTTCATCAGTTCTCTGGAAAGAATTATTTCCAGATCGGGACAGCAAACGGCGTTTAAACCTCACACTGAAGTGGAGGAAAGAGAGAGGGAGAAATACCTCTAGATGGGACTCCATCACCCTGAAGTGTGAGATCTCACCACTGCTTTGATTATCTCGGGCGGCCTTCACAACACAGATCAGAAGCATGTCAAGAAAAGTGCTTTTATCAGAACCTGTCTGCTTTTTCTGCTCCAAGCAGTTGAGAACGAGATTACACTCGTTTGTAGCTACTTGGACCAAAGAGAAGTGTCAATCTGATGTCTGGGTTCCTTTGACCCTCAGACTGTTTGTTAAGAGGACAGATAGATGGAGAGGGAGCAAGAGGGCAAGCTTGTCAGTGTTCTAAAATAGGGTCGAGGAACAAATCAAGCCCATGTTTTTACTGCACCATATTTGCCCTTTCTGGACTTGTAGAACCAAACAAGGACTTCACCCCAGGGACCATGTCTTCAGATGAAGATATCTGACTGTCTGAAGAAATCAAAACCAGCCTAACACATTCCACGTAGATTACTGTATATGGCCATGAAATCAATGTCCTTAGTGGGTTATTAAAGACTCAGAGTTTACTTTTCGTTATTCAATAGAGGAAATCAAAACTTCTGGGAATAGCCTGGTCTAATGAATTAAGCCTGCAAGATATAATCAAAATATGCTCAGTTTTCAATCATCATGACCAAGATTGCCTCCTCCTACTACAACTGAATGATCATTCTATATTTTAGGTATATTTCATGTCCATTGATGATAATTATTTTTTTCTAACAATTTTCTTCAGAAATATTGTATATTTAATCCACCAAGAGATATATCTCACACATATATTTTGTGTTCTTCAGTTTTCTTGAAATTGCCTTTATGCCCCTTAAATTACAGTTGTTGCAATGACCGCTTTTTGAATTGACAAGTTCAAAATAATGAATAAAAAATGTTAAAGTCAAGACTATCTATATTAAATGTATTTCTATAATCTCGCGGAAATGCGCTTCCATACCAAACAACCCCCCTGAAAATAAAAAAATAAAATAAATAAATATCTCACAAAACCATGTGACCAGCATAATGTGAAATCATTTTCTTCTGTGACATTTTGAACACATTATGGTATTTTTTCTTCTTTCTATATTTGATCTCCAATATTGTCATGACATGGAGTATATTAATTGTTCATTGGGTACATTGTTATGGTTTGCAGTATTTTTAATTCAAATAAATATTAAAATTAGAATTTAACCTGATCAAGAAAATAACATTTGGTTGGCCAGATGAAGCCAGCCATTGAAATTACGAGTTAAAATGGTGAAATTCTCAACTATGTTACCTGTCAACACACACAGTATGTCCGTAACATAGCTGACAAACTCACCACCAGGGAAAACATATTTTTCTTTGTAATAACAAAATGGTGTTTAATGATTAAGCCTTGCAACTAGGAGATACATTACACTGATAAAATAAATCAACTGAAACCAATAGTTGTTTTATTGAGAAAGCATATTGTTTTTCCAGGTTTGAAATGTACCCTTAATTACAGAATGACTTCACTGCATCCCAACAGGAAATAAATCTACAAAGTAGTTGTTAAGTTAAACAACAAAGATGCAATTCCTTCTTTTGCACTTTAAATGTCCTCATCATGATTAATAATGCTGTTGTGTTGTTTTGCCCTTTGTAGCCTTGCTAGAAGCATGTGTTTTACATTTTCTGTTTATTTTTATTGCCAATCAGCAAATGGATCCTCACTGAGATGAAATGGCCTTAAATAACTTGGGATGTCTGTTCTTTTGTTCATTTTAGGTACAAGGACTACAGAGAACCACCATGGTCAACTGAGCCTTACCAGTTGTCCAAACAGTACTGGTCGGTTCTTGCGGCTCGGTTAGGTTTCGTCATATTGTTTCAGGTACAAGCTACTTATTTTACCATTACCCCCAATCTAAAAGCCTAAAATAAAATAGTTTTACTCCTAATGAACGCCAGAAAGGGACTATGAATGGAGGAACATAAATGTTCATCCTTCTTCAGTCTAAGCCAAACAAATGAAAAAGCCACACAATAGCTACCTCAGCAACGTGGGAGCTTCAACCACATATAAATAATGCAGTCTTCGCACTTTTGGATTAATAGTCTTTATGCTGGTCAGAACAATTGCTGTAACTCAGTAGAAAAGTCCTGCTGTCAGCAGCTGTGGGTGGAAACTAATTCTATTGAAATGTAATTAAATAGCAAACCAAAGAGTTAAAGTAATAGTTCACTCGAAAAATTAAATGTCGTTCCAGAATGACAGTTCATAGTGATCATGGCTGTGAAGCTCTTAAAAAGAACAAGAAAAATGTGGTTTTCAATGAATATACTACTCTTAAATTTAGTATTTTCCTCACACAAAGCTTACATGTGGCTTCAAAAGACATACTGTTCAAAAGTTTGGGGGGTAGCAAAATTAATACTTTTATTTAGCAAGGATGCATTAAATTGATCACTTATATTTCTAACAAAAATCCGGAACAAATACACCATGGTTTCCACAAAAATATTAAGCAGCACAACAGTTTTCAACATTGATAAATAATAAGAAATGTTTCTTGAGCAGCAAATCAGCATATTAACATGAGTTCTGCTGAAAATTCAGCTTTGCATCACAGAAATAAATTACATTTTAAAATATATTCAAATATAAAACAGTTAATTTAAATTGTAATAATATTTTAAAATGTAACTATTTTTGGTCAAATAATTGCAGACCTGGTGAGCATAAGAGATTAAAAAATCTTGCTGACCCTAAACTTTTGAACTGTGGATTGCATACAATATATTCTTCTATTTGAGGCTCATGATCAGAAATTGTGTGTATAGATGTCACTGGCAGAGCACCAATACCTGAAATGCTACCTGGTGTGTAAAAGATCCTCCATCTATTGAATGGAAAGATATATGTTTCCATCACAACCACTGATGTATATTATCTCCTGCGCCCCACCCATTCAAGCAAATGTGAATATATGTGTACTTATACATCTCCCACTCCTCCAGAACCTGGTAATAACCATGAGCATGCTGGTGGCCTGGGTGATCCCGGACGTGCCCAAAAACATCAGCGAGCAGCTGAAGAAGGAGAAGACTCTTCTGGTGGATGTCTTCCTGAATGAAGAAAAGGAGAAGTTGCAGTTGATCCAGAGCTTGTTCTCTAGAGATCTGATACAAGAACAGCAGAAGGAGCAGCAGGTGTCGGATCAGACCTCGCTGCCTCTTCAGCAAACCCAAACCGAGCCGGTCCCTCCCGCTACGTCCCCGGCCTCCACGGCTCCTCGCACCCGACCCCGAGCTGCAAGCTTCAGCCAGTTCACCCGCCAGATGTCCATGTCTCCCCAAAGCAACATCACCCAACACACAGCTGTGTGAGGGAAGTCGGGCGAGAGTAGATGAGTCTGGAGTGCATTTCACAGTGCCTGAGTGCTGGATTTTGAGGATTTGCTGAAGTTTGAGGCTCTGAGCTTTGGGAATCAGGTGACCTCAATCCTATGTTCCTGTTTTTTTGTACCGGAGAATGAGGGGTCACTCCTTTTGGTCACTGAACTGTATTCTGAATGTCTGTCTTGCAGGCTCCACATCTGGTTTTTAAACCCTCAGATGTTCCTATACCATTTTGAGGCACGTCTGCACACAAACCTGAGCTTCAGTAGGACCGCTTGCAGATGCAATCATTCCACGTGCACTGGCGTTCACAGGAACACGAGCGGGATCCTTTCAAATGCACATTTTTTCTCCATGATCTGCTCTCGAGCGAGGATGTTTGTCGGCACAAACTCGTAGAGAGCAGCACACATTTGGTGATGTTGCACAATCTGTACATGCTGTCCAAATGCAAACTGCTTTGCACATTGTCCACAAGATGTAGCATAAAATGGCATGATAAAATCTTTCATTTTCTCAGGTAACAGCGTCACTGTAGGCTGTATTCGTTCTCATCAATATGGGTTAACAAAGACTATGATGTGTGTTAGTAAATTAAGGTGCAAGGAACACAATTTCAATGTGGTACTGCGACGTATTCTGTGAAACGTGGTGTTTTGTCTTTTTAATGATCCAGCCCATAATGTTACACATTAAGGCAATATGTAATTAAACTCACATTTGTCAATCCATATATTTATGCTATGCCTCCTTGTGATAAAATGCAGGGCCGTAGATTCAGATCGCACAGCATTCGCTGTATTTATGATTGTGGAGCAGCTGGTCTTTTTGTGCCATGTCAAATATAATCCTCACATGAATTTGCCGTCACCGGTGTTTGAAGATTGAGCGGGGGTTACTGTCATCCAGCGAGGAATCATGGATGGATGTTGTGTGCCAACATCTGGCCATCAAGTCATCATTCACTATGCCTCATAGGACTTAATACTCATGCAAGAAGAATAAATATTTATTCCCAATTATGCGCAAGTGGATTTTCTTTCTTGCCCTCGAGGCATTGTGCTACGAGTCCCACGGGGTCAATTCACTTGAGTTTTCGACTTCTAGCAACTGCGCAGGTTGTTTGTTAGACTGTAATACCCTGATGATTGCCACACAAGCTTAACAAAGCTAGCTTTACCCAGTAGACGCTGCTCCTCTGTTTGCTTTTTTCTGTTTTACTAGGGCAGGATTTTGATCTTTGTGTGCTTTCGCCCCAGAACCACATTTGATTTATCCCTGGTTTCTGGACTACACAATTCGAGAGGATTAAAATCTTGGCAGATACCATGAAGTCTGTCCTATGTGCTTTATAGTTTCATTACACAACCAGGCTGAACAAGGGTAAAAATACACATAAATATTTGTATTTCCCACAGATTAAAAAGCATAAGATGTGGGCAAAAGTTAAGCAGCTCAAGTCTAAAGGACTTCTGCCATGCAACTTAACTGCTCAACTGGAATGTCCACCCACTATGACGGGTATATGTAAAGTTGAGGCGTGTTTTGTCACCCTCTTTGGCCTCTTCAGAGGTGATATAAGTCGCTGTACTGTTGATATGAAGAGGCATTTTATATTGCACTGGCTGATATATGAGATTTGACAACCGACACTTGTGGATGCAGCATTAGGCAAAAGCAAAAAAAAAGTAATGCAATTTTTAAAATTCTTTATTTGCTGTTAGAAATTATTACTTTATTCCACAAGTTTCCAATTATCAGCTTTTAATAGGTTACTGATACGACTGATCACTTAAACATATATAAGCATATGTTCAAAAGTACTTTTCTATTGTTTAAAAATATTTTTAATCATACTTACAGTATATAATCTATACTATGCCTTTTATAATGAGGGAAAAAAGGACTATCTAAGGACTGAACACTTTGCAAATATATTTATTATTATTATTATTATTATTATTAAATTTATTATACTACCTAAAATTTAAATGTAACAATAACAAACATTTTGTCTGATATAACTATAGATATAGGAAAAAAAATCAATATTTGTTGCAAAATCAGGCTTTTCTTTTTTTTAATTTAGTTTACTTATGATGATAGTTTACAATGATAATAGTTTACAAAAGTTTCCACTAGTTCACTACATTAGTTAACATGAAACAACAATTAAAAATAGAAACAATAATTAAAAATAGTTCATGTTTATTTCAATATTTACTAATACATTAAAATCAAAAGTTATAAATATTATAAAGTGATATTATTTAATAGTCCTGGTAACATTAATAATTGAATGAATAATTAATAAAAAAAGATAAATAAATACAGTATCAAATTGTTCATTGTTAGTAAATATTAGATGATGCATTAACTAACGTTTTTGTATAGTGTTACCATAACATATGTTGTATGCTCAAAACTGAACAAACAACAGACAGAGACATACTAACCAAAGGTAAACTGGCCAAAAAAATTAAATAAAAAAATAAGGCTTTTAACCAACATCCATTGGCACTGTACTCTTTGTACAAATATCAGATTATGAATAACATTCAAAGTTGATGTAATACTCTTGGCTTCATCAAACAAAAAAGATGATATGAACTTTCTCTAAATGAATTAAACTGGTGAAAATATCAGATTCTTGTGTAAGGTTTAAGAAGGGTTTTCAAGTGTCCTCAGAAAACACCATAGTCCTCTTGCACAATCACAATCCAACCTGCTGCAAGATGCGGGCCGGAAATGTCAAATTTTTACGTAATCTTCTCCAAAGCCTTCCTTCATCACACAAAACAATACAATTGCAGGAACAGATTTACCTGGATTTGTACTCTGTTTTACAGATTGGTAAACAAGTGTTCTTCATCTTGGTTAGGCATAACATCTGCCTACATGGAGTAGTATAAGCTAGTATTAGTTACATCAGTGATATTGCTGTTGTGATGGACTGCAATTTATTCTCATTCTAGTTGAAGACACGCTGTGCTGGTGCATGCTGGGAGTTGATGTCAGAGATTCTGGTTTGTGAATTAAACATCTGCACATGCAGATGAGCAAAGGACCTGGAATGAGATCCCTGACACAAACCTGAATCTCTCTCTCCCACAGGGCGTTCCTTCCTAGGGTGAGATGACACACCGGGCGACCATTTAAAATGCTGGAGTCAATGCATTGTTAATGCGAGAAGGATTTTGATAAGCTTCACTAAACTATCAGAGGACACAAATTTCACGCTTCCAAAATGCATTATTAATTATTATTTGTATGCACATTTCCATTGTTGTTATATTGTGTTTTCTTGTACAATTTTGCAATTTACAACATGCAATTTTTGTGCAGGGTGCATATTTTTACATTTCAAGACTTTATATTTAGATAGTTTATACAGTAGTTTAACATAACACAGTGTCTAAAAGCAGAAAAGAGGCACCAGGGGTTGCATTCAGGTTCACTTCTCTTAAATGGCCTAAAGCACTGACTTTTATCTGGAGTCGTTACACAGCAGGCTTTCACATGGTTTCAGGTGTTAGCTACACTTGAAGATCGCACCATTGTGCCTTTCCACGGAAGCTCTGCCAATGGCACATTTCCATATTCAACTCGACTAAACCTTTAGATGACCCGATGTGTGACTGATAGCCATTCATTTACTGTCTTTCTTCTTTTCTCAGTCTTAGGCTGTGTTCAGAATGGAATACTAGCTTACTACTACTAGCTTATGAAATACCGTAAGTACAGTTTTTCAAAAACAGGACAGTATGCAACTATAATCATTTCAAACAGTGGAACGTTGCTGTCACATGACGTGATCATGTTCCATATGATCCAGTTAATATCTTGCAATTATATTACACATACATTATTTATTTTGTGTTGTCCATGAGTCCCTTGTTGGTCCTGAACATCCTTCAGGTCTCACAAATTCTTTGGTATTCCAGCATCTTTTGCGTATTTGAACCCTTTCCAGCAATGACCGTATGATTTTGAGATCCATCTTTTCACACTGAGGACAACTGAGGGACTCATACGCAACTATTACAACAAGTTCAAACGCTCACTGATGCTCCAGAAGGAAACACGAGGCATTAAGAGCCAGGGGTGTAAACGTTTGAACAGAATGAATATGTGAACATTCTTCTTATTTTGCCTAAATATCATATTTTTTCATTTAGTACTGCCCTTCAGAAGCTACAGAAGATACTTACATGTTTCCCAGAAGACAAAATAAGTTTATTTTACCCTGATATTCAAATTCAAAAAGTTTTCACCTCCTGGCTCTTAGTGCATCGTTTTTCTTTCTGGAGGATCAGTCACCGTTTGAAACATTTAGCAGATTCTGTAAGGTGTATGTAAACTTTTGACCACAACTGTACATAATATCAGCATAATTTACTTACTGGAGAGGGTAACTTTGCATTCAAAATAAAAATAAAATGCCACTATACTGTAAAATAAATAAATAAAAATAAATACAATTTTCCACCTATTTCAACTTAAAAACTTTAAGTTCCTTTAATTTTTAAATATAATCAACTTGGCTGTTTAAGTCATTTCAAATTAAACGGACTTAAAAAAAATCAAGCTGAATCTCATACAGTAACTTCTAGAAAAGTTGAAATTGCTCTACTTATTTTTATGAGTTAAAAGTCATGTAAAAACAAAGGTTGCCATAACTTACTTGTCACATACTTTTTTACAGTGTATGCGAATACATACAGATTTGTGCTGCATAAATCTTGTTGCTTTCTCCTGCTAGCTAATTGATAATACCTATTTTCACTTAAAATTCGTTCTCATGCAAGTAATGCTTGGCTGTGTTACTGCTTGCTGCTGCTGTTGTTATTGTTTTAAAATGCATATTCATGTGCTAGCTTTGCTTATATTCCTTATTATTCACTCCTTGCATCACATACACAACTCGTTAAACATCAAACATGATTTAGACCTTGTGTTTGGTTGCTGCATTTAGGAACTGACAAATGCAGACCACACAGCATGTTTTGTACTTAAGAATATAAAAGGTAAGTTCACTTATCTCGAGGTGCTGAATTTCAGAAGATCCCTGATAGTGGCTGCAGCAGGACCAGCTTTCAGCAAACACTGAACCAGACTATTCAAATTTGAGGACAAGCAATCTCATTGGCTGCAGAATCAGCAGCAGAGGCCTATCAGCTTGTGCATCTAGTGAATGATGTGAATGCATGTAAAGGACTTACCAGTCTGTGCAATAAATGAATAAAGATGTATATATATTCTTCTTCTTTTTTTTTTTAATAATTTTCATTCTTTTTTCTTACATTGAATTACAAGATTTTAAGTGCATGCATTTTTATTTTTAATTAATTTGTGTAAAATCTATTGGGAGATCAAATAATGTTACTTATTCCCACACTGCAGTGCATCAATGCACTTTCATTACCAGGAAGGTCAATGTTCTGTGGCAAAATATTTTGCAAACTAAGTAGGACTACAGGTATTCCGTGCATACTGAAAATTAGCATAATGTGCACAGTACATACTGTATATATTGCAGATATATATAGTAGTATGAAAGTATGCTGTTCTGAACATAACCCTAGTTCTATGCTTTGTATAGCTTTTATAGGTATGATCATGAAGGGTCACAGACCAGAAAGGCTCAAAATGTGTGCTGAATGAGCCAAATTGCTTAGAAACATTTAATGTGCTAAATTAATTGGAGTTTAGAGAGGTGGATGGGTGGTAAAGCTGGCAGGGAATGCAAAAGGGAAAATTACTCTTGGATGAATGTTTCATTTCAGTTGGAATGCTGCAGTATGGTGGGATGAATTGCCTAGAACTATTTACTGGAGCGCTTGTTTTGGAAAAGACTCCAGCATGTTTTGCAGTGCATGATGAATCAAAGCTGTCCAGCCCAGTTACACATACTCAGTGTGCCTGTAATGAAATAAACACAGCAGAGTACATTGAGGTGATGTAGAGCTGCGGCGTGCAGAAGGGAATTCTGGGATGCGAGGATGTGTGACACTGGAGACTGTATGTGGCATTTTCCTGCCCTCAAGGGTCAGACATGCTGTAACACGATTCTGCTGGTCGGCCTTAATGCTAGACTTGTACCACTGAAACCACCTGTTTCTTTTGCATTCTCCTTTTGTGCTGGAGATCACCAAAGATGCATAAAAGACACTGAGTGGCATTTGAATTAATTGGTTCTTGTTCTCTTTTGAATCTGAGCTCGTCTGTTTGTCTTGCTCTTTACCTCAGGTCTCTCTCCTCGCCGCAGAGTCATGCGATTTATTGTCTATTTATACTCATCTGCTGCAATATTACAGTGAAACATCGGACATGTGACACACATTACATTGTTAGCTGTGA
Organism: Sinocyclocheilus anshuiensis; assembly: GCF_001515605.1. Taxonomy (NCBI): domain Eukaryota; kingdom Metazoa; phylum Chordata; class Actinopteri; order Cypriniformes; family Cyprinidae; genus Sinocyclocheilus; species Sinocyclocheilus anshuiensis. The sequence continues at coordinate 3,872,797 of NW_015548309.1, forward strand.
TTTATTTGCCATAGAGAATCAGCGAGTTTGTTATTTAACCATTTTGAACACTGAATCAGCCATAACTCACTCTATTCTAACTCACTCCAGTTAGTGCCTTTAAAGAAGAGATAGAGATACGATTTCACTCATGTTATTTTAAACATACTTTTTGCTTCAGGTTTAAATATTAAAGGTGGGGTAAGCGATTTCTGGTAGCCAATGTTGACATTTGAAATCACCAAGACAAACACGCCCCTACCCCAAAAAGGTCTCGCCCCTATTTTGATAGCTCCGCCCCACACATACGTACGCAACCCAGGCAACGATTAGTTCTGTGAAACAAAGCAAAACCAATGTTACACCGTGTCTACATCGGATGCAAGTGGCGCGGCGTGACAAAATACTATGGAACTCATTATAATCAGTGATGCTGTCTACACCATAGATATATATACATATCTATGGTCTACACTGGATGCGCCGCGGCACGACAAATCCCAGACAGCAAACTGCTGCTGCATTCTATTTATGACGTATTGACACAAATTTCAAATGATTTTCAACGGTCGCTTTGTCGTGTCCAGTGTACTAGACAGACTTTAGCTGTTGCGGCGCAGACACGGTGTTACTCACCTATCGAGAAGAAACAAAGCAACCTTGGCGTCCGATCGCAGGCCTTCCGCTCCTTGAGTTCTCTCCAGTGCTGGAAAGCTGATCCGATATTTACACGGGTCCTACTTCTTGCCTTAAGCCTTCTTTTGTTCCGCAGATGGTTTCTTCTTTTGTTTTTTTATCCGCCATCTCTATCTTTCTGTCGCTCGGCTCGCTAATGTCCGTCCTGTGCACTGAACGCTCTCTCCTCCACATCATGAGTAGACACGCCCCTTACTGCTGATTGGCTATAAGTTTGTTTTGCTAGTCGGCCCGAGTCAGTTTTCTAAAGCATTTTTTAAAAATCGCTTACCCCGCCTTTAACACATCTTCTAAAGATATATGATCACTGCATCACAATATATATCATTTATGGCTTTGATAGCATGTTAAAGGGATAGTTCACCCAAAAATGAAAATTTCCTGAAAAGGCCATCCAAGATGTAGATGTATTTCTTCATCTGTACAAATTTGGAGAAAATTAGCCTTACATCACTTGCATTCACTGCAGAGGATCCATTGGTGAGCAAGTAATGTAATGCTAAATTCCTCAAAATCTGTTCTGATGAAGAAACAAACTCATCTACATCTTGGATGGCCTTTACATGTTTCAGTTGGAGTTTAATAGTTTCATTATTTATTAGTAAACACAGTTACAGCCTCATCAGAAAGTGCTTGACGGATTCATTGTCAGATCCTGGATCCAGACCCAAATCCTGAAGCACAACTTTTTTCTGAAAATCCTGGAAATTAAAACAGAGATGCATTAATGTCTGTGATGATTAATGAAGATATACTGTAAGTGAACTTCCTAAACTTGATGGTTTGTCTTGCGGTATGTCAGCTTCCATGAACCATTTTCTCTTTTAGTCAATGTGCTGCAATAATGTTTCTTTTTAAAACTTGGAATTTGAATAATATGATATGAAACTTTCATTTTCATTTTTTGGTGTCTGTAGATGTAATCTGTCCTTGTCCATTGCTGTGAGTCAGGCAGGTATGGTATTGGTTAGCATACTTCGCATTAGATACATTCAACATCTGGCCACATTCAGTCATACTGCTTTTGGGCCTCACAGCTGTACCTGGGAACAATAGTAGGGCTTCTATATATGTGTATTGGTGTATCAGCATGTGTGTCCAGTCAAACCTCACCCTAAATTCTTGTAGTCTGTCTAGTTTTGCACGGATGGCCTTGCGTTGGACCGCAAGCTCGGCCACATGGCTTTTCCACTGTTCGTCTTTCTCCTTTCACAGACACAAATACAAACACACAACATGTTCAGTTATCAAGAAGATTTTGATTAGTAAGCAATGCTGAGGACAAGATTTGAATGGTGGGTCTATTAAAAGAGGAACATACAGCTCTGTAATAACATTAGGCAGTTGTTATGAAACCATTAATTTTATAAATAGTATTAAGGGAGCTGTATTTATGTAGCATTTTCTTTTTATACCCTGCTGTCCACTTATAATGTTAGTCAAGGATTCCTGTACAAATTTTAGACTTATGTAACCATTTTCCTTCCTCATTGTCCTTTAGAAATAAACTGCCTGTTTGTTCTACTGCTCTGTTAAGATAATATTCAAATAACCTTTGTTATGATTGGTTAACCTCTTAACCTTAATTTGGGTATTCCATGTTGCTAATTACTGATTAGTCATAAATATGTTAATCAGACTGGTTATATGTTAATATGAACATGGTTACAATTTCAATATCATGGTGGTTTCTTAATGATCAGTTTTCTGTTTAGTATCCCTAAAGGACTATAGTGACATATGGACTATATAATTCACTGCCCTGTATCATATTTGCTGAATGAAATCCAATACTTCTAATTTTAGGGTGCCAGGGTTTACATAATAGAGTGAGGCAGGCCCTGATGTAGGGCTGAAGGAATGAGGCTGGGCTTGACCTTTGACCTATGCATGCTCAGCAGATATTCTGTGGGTGCTACTTCCCGTCTCTAAAGTGATCATTGCAGATATAGGCCAGGCAGTAAACGACATATGTAGCTGTATTCGACATATGGAAGACGTTGAAACACATCTCCTTCTATTCATACTAATAAGAGAAAAAACAGACTGTAACACCTCTTCCCTCAGAGGATTGAGACAGTCACAGACTGTTCTCTCCCAGTAAAACACACTCACAAACACACGGAGGATGGGGTTATCTGATGAGATCTGTGGTTTGGGGGATGTAGGTTATGAATGATAACAGGATTACATAGTATGCACATGGGAAACTAGAGTAAGCACTTCTCCCTGACCCTCCTGTACATTAATCAGATGACTGACGCACTGCAAACCTGGAAACTCGCTGGGAGACTTCGAGCAGCTGGAGAGGAAGGAAGTGAGAGTGGAGGACTGTCCGTTTGTAACCTTTAGGAATCAAAAAGGCAAAGCTCAAGGCTATTCGAGCGACTTGACTAAGAAAGGAGGAGCAATTACACTTTTTTGAACTTCATCCCATTGGGGTTTCTTCTTAAACAAGCACTGAGTTAGGTGTTGCAGGAATTCCTCAAGCTGCTGAATTTATGATAACAGCCAAGTGGACAACAACAACACGGCTGTCCTTCAGTGACCTCACACTTGGCTGTTAGACTTGGACTTTACTGGCAGCAGACCGTGTGCAGCTGGAGGTTCATCAACTTACACAAACACACTCCCTGAGCGTCCTACTAACAGCTAAACAGTTGCTGTGCTTTCAACCATCACATCTTGCATCAGAAGTCTTAGTTCTGTCAGGACCACTATTGTCAAGGATGATTTTACATTTAGCATACAGTTTGGATTGGCAGTATGGTTCTGTTTTGGGCGAAAACTCCCTGCTCATCCATGAAGCCTAGAGCAGGGAGAGCAGTGATAACCCCCTTAGGGTAAACAGAACAGAACCAACATAAATGTAGCAGATATCATTAATGGTCTTAATGACAAGTTATTGTAACAACATAATTTAGGATAGAGTAGTCTGATTTAACAAGGAATATCAGAAGACCAAGTCCTGACTGTGCAGGAAAGGAGGACCTGGGGATGAAGGAGGATAATTAGCTCCCCAGCAAAGCGATAAAGCTGCTGAATAATACGGGGTACATAGGTGAACATAATAAAGGGTCCATAGGTTAATATTATGAACAATTTTGAAGGAAAATAATTACCTTATTTGCCAAAGTTTGCAAGTTTTGTGGCTTCAGAATTTGGAAAAATATTCAGTGTTTTTATTTATTTATTTATTACATTTATTTGTTTAGCATAAGAGTTAATTCAAAAGTACCTACATCAAAAGCAATATTTGCAGTACATAATTGCAAGTATAGGCTTTGTTTATGGTTTTTGTAACTTAAATTTGAGATTAGCTAAATGTGAGTCACTTAGTAGCATGAAAAGTAGATGTTGACAAGCTGAGCTGTATCTCCTTTGCATCTCCGCCCGAAATAATCAGTATTAGTTTTGGATGCAAACTGGACATTTTCCACAGATTTGTCCCAGTGTTTTCTCTACAAATGTTCCTAGAGTCTGGTGCCAAGTTGTTTTGCACACAGACTGTGTATTTTTGTTTATTTTTGTTTTGTAAATATGCATACTCTGTGATATCTTTTGACATATCAATCAGATGGTTATTGGCCATTAAAAATCTAAATAAAGTAAAGACTACCAATGTCCTGTTTTTAAAACTATATTTAAGCAGAAATGATTGCATTAGTATGTTTACCTGCGTAATCTGGCCATGCAATACAGAGGTCACTGCATGTGCAGCCAAAGTTAGGAACAATGCAGACATAATGCAATCAAGCACAATTAGCCTGACAATGTAAGTCTGATGAGGCAGATTTGTGGTGGAGACAGATATAATTAGTGTTATCACAGCAGACAGCAGTGATAGCCCTGCAGTGACTTTTTGATGTTAGTCAACATACCTTCTGCTGCTCCTCTATCTCACGTTGCTTTTCTCGTTCCAGCTTCTCACACTCCTGTCGACGGCGGATCTAGCGGAACAGAGAAAACAGCTGAGATGTGCAATTAAAGTCGGTATGCATTAATAAACACAGACTTGTAGAGGTTTACGAGAATGTAGTAAACAACTTTACCCTTTCTTCTTGCTTCTCCTGACATTCACTCCCCACACATGTGCTCTCCTCCAGACTCTCATCCTGCTTCTCAAGACTGTTTAAGAAAGTGTAATCTTCTTCTTTGCAGAGTTCTCGCATGCACTGTGTGGATAGTAAGACAATGCACATGATGAGATAATAATTAGTTTCCAACTATATTTAGCAGTTTTGTCAAAGGTCTGTTTTAAATGAATCTGTCATGTCTGTCAATCAGTCATATCCTCATAGAAAAAAACATGCATGAAAAAGTTGCAATAGAAACATAAAACCTTAGACATGGGAATTTGAGAAAACCTCTTTGCATGAGCCATCCTAAAAAAAAAGCAGAAAAGTCAAATTTTTCAAGTCAAATTGAGTTTAAATTCATTTTGTATCATGTGCACTCTAAAAAAGATTTGTTACAACTATCAGCCCATTTTCACGGCATCTTAAACACATTACTGCACAAACATAAGCAGGAATTGTATGTCCTTCTGTCCCCTGCTTTAATATAACAGCATAATTTTGTGAAATTCAATTGGATGAGAATATCTCTGCTCTTACCTGGACTGAAAAGCTTCCAGTTTCTTTGCGCTCTCCTTTCGTTTGCTCTGTGCGCTGGTAAACCTCATACAAATGGTAATATACTATGATGATGTACAAAAGACATCATAGTTATTTCTGCACAGGGCTGCTAAAACAATCACACTGGTGCTAATAAAACCCACTGTCCCTTCACTTTTGATTAATTGAATTGTCCCATGGCAATATGTTTCCTTCACACTTCTGAACAAGGTTTCTTTTTCACACTGATTGTCAACCAGCTTCTCTCTCATACCAATATGTAGAAACCATAAGACTGATCACAGGTCAGTGTAAATGGACAGTGCAATCAGCCTGCAGAAAAACACAGAAGTCAGAGTTGTTTTTGGTGATGTCATTGGATCTTCTGGAATGCATATAGGGTTCAAAAGTTGTATTTGATGGAGATGTGTTTGACATAAAGTGGGTGGTATGACACCACAGACAGGCACTTTAGCAAAAACCAGAGACGTGAGCAGCAAACCGAACTAGGATTGTATATGATGTAGGTGTCTGTTGTGGAGAGGTGTATAGGTTGCATTTATTTGCCAGAGGAAAGGTATTTGGATTGTTTTACTAGTTTTAACCACCATAGCCTTCAGAGGGGCTTTGGTTTAGGTGTGAAGGTCAAGGGTTGAAACCATCACTTTGACATCACTTTGAGCTTTTAAAAACTGAAACATGTTATTTCCAATGAATGTATTCATTTAAACACTCTTTTAAAAAGTATTTGGACACTTGCACTTCAGGACCCCATTGACTTTCACTGTGTGGACAAAAACAGTTGAAACATTCTTCAAAATATCTTCTTTTGTGTTCTGCCGAACAAAGTCAAGTCCAATTTATACAATACAGATTGTTTCAAAGCAGCTTCACATTAATAGACAGGACAATAACATACAATCAGAGTTTTAAGGTTGTAAAATTAATCAGTTATATAAAGCAGCTCTACAGAAGATAATTATTTATCTCAGTTCATTATTAGCTCTTAGATCATTATTAAGCTCAATTTAGTTCAAATTTTATTCTCACCTGATAGTGTCAGTGCAATTAAATCAATAATATTACTGGATATTAATTGTCTTTTAAACCCCAACTGAGCAAGCCAAAGAGTCAGTCATACAAAGTCAATCATACAGGTTTGGAATGACATAAGGATGAGTAAATAATAACAGAATTTTATGATTTTTTTGTGTGAACCGTGCCTTTAAGTCACACTTAAAAATAAACGTCATTGCATTTAAACATACTGAAGCAAAATAGCATTTAAAGACACAAGCACATGCTCACTCTTCACAAAATGTAGTGTGTTAGATTTTAAATGATAAACACGTAGATACAGCTTTGAAAAAGACAAAAAAAAATTATTCTGCAATATCAATAATTAACGTGAACTACACTTGAGTGATTTTGAGGAGAAATGACTTCAAACATCCACTAAAAACCATCAAAACACAAGTTGATTAAAAACCATTGCAAAAATGTCTTAGAAAAGTGAATCTCCTTAATTAATCAACCCAGTCTCATAAAAATACGTACCTATGTGTACATTTCTGCAACACCGTGTTTACGTACCTTACTGCACGTTTCGCCGCAGTTTCAAAGAGAAATGTCCACTGAGTGGCGCTAAAACACGGGTTCAATACGTCCACCCTGGCACGTTTTTATTACGTTGATTTAGGTACGTATTGCTGTTTTTATTGCGTTTCTTCAGGTACGTATTGCGGCGATTCAGAATTCAAATATCCGGGGACTGTCGCTAAAAGTTAATGCTCTGTCGTGTTGGAAATATGCCCTACACCAAACCCAACCCTAAACCTACCCGATAGTGTTAACAAATGCAAAACTGATATAAAAACACATTTTTTGATGCAACCGTGCCATTTTAACTTCCTTGTGTGCAGATTTGAACTGTTTTGTCGAACTGTAGTTACACGGGATCCGAACTGGAGCTCCTCTCCTCTCAAGTACATCTCCGTACTCCGTGAGCTACCGAACAAACCTATCGTCTATGAAAACCCATTGATATGAAGCTGGATATGTGCAATCGAAACTCTGTAAATCATACTCTGTGTGAAAATAATTTAAAAGGTTTCGGAGTTTTACTGCCTCTAGTGTTCATTTTTTTTGGAAACTGCAGTGATATGTACTTATTGGTAGGTATTTCGCGTCTTGCAAAAATGTGCCCCCAGGTACGTATTTGCCATGAGACCGGGTAGGAATTATTTGAGCTCAAATGTCCCGTGCTTTATCAAATGCAATGACATTCCTGCATTTTTAAAAAGTAAGCCTTGTCCAAATGGTATTTTATAATCCCAATTACTGTCACAATATTGACTACTCTGATATGGACATGTAAACAAACGCTAGCATTTGTTAGCCTTATTTGCTTGTCCTTTCACCTCATTTAACTCTTTTTCAGCAGTAATTTTTCAAGATCACTCCATCTCAGGCTTTGCTCTTAAGAACACACTGCAAGAGGATTATATGCTAATTAACCATCTCCCAGAGCTATTTTCTTCCTGTGGGCTCTGGCAAACAAATGTATTTATAGGTCACTGAAGGTTGTTTAGTCCTATGTGCCGTCCCATGGTTCCTCGGGTTCTGAAGAGACCATTAATGTTTGATTAGAAACACACACAGATCATCTCATGATTCGGGGCTGGGAAAGGTTCTTTGGTTCTTTTCTGATAATCTGTGATTGACTGAAATGTTTAACATACAAAGCGCAATATTAAACCCCACAGATGACAGTATTCACATAGATTCCCAAAAGGACGTAATCAGCAGGAAGATTAAAAAAAAACTTTATTCAGACAAATCTCACACAGACTGCCCTTGCAGTGATAAGAGGACGATGTTGTAGGCCAGATAAACAGTGTTCCTTCAAGTATCAGCATGAGAAAGAAATTTTGAGAAACACTGCCTGATAAGAGGACGATGTTGTAGGCCAGATAAACAGTGCTCCTTCAAGTATCAGCATGAGAAAGAAATTTTGAGAAACACTGCCATTATGAGAAAAGTCTCTCTTTCAAAAAAACAAAAAACAAAAACAAATACAAACAATGGGTTATGCCAAAAGAGGGTACAGCCAAAAGAAACTACTTCACTAAACCACGACCATCAAGCAAATGAGTCTTTCTTCTTTACTAAAATAGGGATTTGTCTTGCAATATTCTCAACTTTTTGACATTCTGGAGATCATTTTCATGTCTGAATATTGTTAAGAAGCATGTAGTCCTTAAATAGAGTTTGGTGTGTTTTGGCACAGTTTTATTTCAGCATAAAAGAGTCCTTGTCCTTGGGTTTCAGCAATGGCCATCGGTCCATTATAAGGTTGGTTGTAGTGGTTTAAAGCAGCAAGAATCCTACACAGTATGCATGACACCAGCAGGGCTTTTCAAGACAGCATAAAATACATGGGAATGTTTCAGTGAGTGTCATCCAAGAAGTCAAAATCATTTAGGGATCCTCATGTTCCAGTGTAATAACGTGTGTTACAGGAAAGGCAATGCATTTGGACAACTATGTGGGCCAATTCGCAACAGCATCCTTGGAAAACGGAGTTCCTGTGTTCAGCTTTTATCCTGTTTTTACACAGAGGGCCATACTAAAGCGGGACGTAATCAGAGATTGAAAAAGTTGTGTTGTATCCTCGGTGGTCTGCGGTTCTGTTTCGAATCTGAGCCGACACCCTGTTTCTCTGTTTCAAAACCTCACATCCCATACAAGCACTGAATATCAGGTCACGAAGAGAGTCGTCAGCCACAAAAAAAGCGAAAACTTTTGCTTGTTTAAAAGTGCCTTTCTCCAACAACCCGTGAAGCATTAAAAAGCAATAAAACAATTTTTTATACTTATCTTTTTATAGCCACATTATAATAGACGATTTAATGCTAATAAAGCTTTATTTTCGGACCTTGGAGGACGAAGTCTTGGCACTTCACTTCCTGTAGTAATGGGTTTGGACCTCATTCCAGCTTATCCTGCTAGTTTTATACGCTGATATAAATGTAGGTGGTATTATATGCAGGTGGTAAATTTTGGTTTCTACATGATGTTCCTTGTGGACAGTTTGTCCAATCAGAGTTGACCTGGGTCATGTGTCACAAAGATAAGCCTGAACAACAGCCAAGCCAAAGCTGTCTGGTCTTTCTTCAAATGACTGCGAGTGCTGTCTATATGCTTCTGATATGCTTTGCTGACAAACATGTTGTCTTGGTTATAACATATTTATTGTGGAGGAGAACAAAACATTAATTTGTTGAAGAGACTGACATGTTTTGTAAAGTCATTGCGTATCGCAAATCGTACTGAAATCTCTTTACCTTACAATAAAAAATGCTGGGTTGTATTAACCCAACTTTGGGTCAAATATGGACTAACCCAATTTTTGGGTTAAAAATGTAATTGAAAAATTTAACCCAACAGTTGGGTTAGTCCATATTTGACCCAAAGTTGGGTTAAAACAACCCAACATTTTTTAGAGTGTAGTATCTCCTGACTAGCGATTGAGCAAGTCTCTTTATATAAACGTACAGCAGGAAAACATGGCAGGCCTTTTTTTAGCCGCAGCGCACCGGTGAAATGCTCATCTCCAAAGATGAGTCTGACAAGAGCGAAACCCTCTTAAGGGGGAGATTACGTGTTCAAATTCCAGCTCTGCACGTATGTACATCGTCTTAAGGCAGCTTTACCTCTGTGTAAGACTACAGTGTCATTAGCAATGGCCCATTTTGTTTACATGCTGCTCTTGCGTGTGCTGGCTACGCTCTTTAAGGTGGTGAAGTTGCTACTGATCATAGCAGGTGATCAAAAAGAGGTTAAAAGTGCAGTAAGCTTATTTCTGGTGGTTTCTGGAGGGCTGGGCGGGGCGCCAGAGAAGGGCGTGGTAAGTGGGAGGAGCCCACTTCCTCCATTTGCTGAGGAGCTTCCTCAGGGCTACAAAGCTACACAATGGAGAGCAACAATTTAATAATTGGACCCTTAAAAGTTAATACTTGGCTGCTTTCGTTCCCACTTTATTGCGGCTATGTTGGAATGTGCTAAATGCAATTTCTTATGTTCTGCTAGGATTGACTCTCTGCACAAGTCTCTGCATCTAGAAACCACTAATAGGAGTGTTTAGAAAAATATATATTTCTTAGGTATTTCATGCAGTTTTGCTACACTGTATGTTTACACATTTCCATACAAAATACGACAACAACTGTGACTCGTTTTCCCAGTCACGAAGAGGATATACTGGCAGCCTGTTTCAGTAGAAAAACTGGTTTTCATGAGCAATACTGAAGTTAATATGATATTGAGTGATATGTGTTTTCCATTGCAACTGTTCCCAAGGTCCAGGAGTGACCTGTCCTCTGACTCTGATACGTGAGCAAGGCACAATTCAGCATGCAATGCTCCTGTAGCTTAGCGGCATTGCAAGTTATTGTAAGTCTTTTTTTTTTTTAAGATTTTTCATTGCAAACAACTTAAATAAATAACAAGCATATTTATACATTATACATAGACATGTATAAACAATATGCATTCCATATAACTTAAATAATAATTTATATTTATATATTTACAGCCCCCCCAGGGAACATAAGTAAGATAATAGAGAGGTCGCTGCAGTGTTTTTCACGTCCTGCGGTGTTTGCGTGAGAGCGCGCAGACGCACGCGGTGTCTATCCGTATCCAGCTCCATTCCACAGATGATTTATCCTGAGTGAGAGCACGCACAAAAGTCTGCGAGGTTTTGCACTGCGAGTTCCAATGCTTTCCGTCAATACCCCGACACCTGCCCTTTTGGGACTTGCCGGTGTCACATCTTGTCTCATAAAAGTACTGCTTGATATTTGTACGTCCTGCATTGATGGACCCCAAAATCGTGACCACTTGTCCATAAATGTCCACAGCCGTGGTCCTGTCTGTCACCCACAGGTTGACACTGTCGCACACCGAAAACTCGCCTCTGTAGCTCTTGTGCTCAGCATTGCGCTTCTGCCGCGTCTTGTTGGCGCCGCTGCCGTCCTGGTTGCTGACAAAGTCGTCCATGAGGTAGAGCGGTGGCGGCTGAAGCGGAGGTTGGTCGCTAAGGAGCACGCGAGGCGAGTTGTAACGTTTGTGCTGACGCAGAAGCTCAGTCGGGATGTCCGTTACGGGCTGGTCGCTGACTATCTCCCTATAGTCAGTCACTGCAGGCGAGTTTATGGTGGAGGAAGGAAGAGCGTCGTCCTGCTTCTGATGGCTGCGGCTGATGTCGGCCTGCAGGAGCTTTATGATGAGCGTGTTGATGGGGTCCTGCGTGGGGCGCTGCTTGTCCATCGTAGAAGCTGAGATACCATAGAGGTACGCGAGGTACATCACGTACAGCAAGATGGACATCACTAGATTCACCTGTAAGATCTGGGGAGAAACAGGATACAGTTTTATAAGCATGGTAGCAAACAAAACCAATCAACTTTTGTTATTTTTGGCCCTGAAACAGCACTGAATTCTCATGAAGCTCATTGTTGCACTTCAAAAAGTAGTGGCACTTCTCCAGCACATCTGCATGGCGTCTGGGCACACAGTTAATGTGTGCGGTAAAAGATGGTCTGCAATGACATGAATACCAGCATGTTTGGAAGGCCACCCTTTTGGCATATTTATTTGAGCGCCTAGCGCATCCATTTGGCAAGGTGTACTCTCTGTTTCATGACTGAGTGCAATAGCATGAAACAGAAACCACAAAGTGCAAAACTGTGTATAAGTATATTCTGCTAAAGCAATGGAGCGTCATTAGCGTGCACCATATCGCAGTGGTATGACAGATTAGAGGTTATTTAGAATGGATTCAAACTCAACTAAAAATTAACAAAAAATGACCTATACACTCATATAACTTTTATTTCTGTACTTATATTTTTTCCTTGCAATTATAATTAATAGGGACTACAGCTTTTCAAGAACCACTTACATTTCGATTTGTTCCTCACACTTAAAAAATATGGCATACAAGTAAATTTTTTTAAGACTTGTATGATATTTTACAAGGATTTAATTACAAAATCTTGGGGAAAAAAACTACCAGAACATTCATCCATTTCTCTGGTGACAGTTACTGTTCACTTCATCAGTTAACATGAAATAACAATAAATAAATTATTAATCTTAACTAGTGTTCATTTCAACATTTACCAATTCATTATTAAAATCTACCAATACACTATTAAAATAAAAAGTCGTATCTGTTAATATTATGTAATGGACTTGAGCTAACATGACCATTTGTTTTTTTATGACATTAATAAATATTAACAAATACTTGAACAAATGGAATAAATGTATTTCTCATGCTAACTGCACTGAAAAAGGTAACCTAAAATGGTAACATCTAAATTAACTGGTTTTATTCAAGTCAAAAACAATATTTAATATCAGTGAATCAACCTAAATATATTAATTTATACCAAAAACATTTTTTTTTTTTCAATTGTGGGTGAACTACTGTATTCTTTTAACACAATATTGCCTTTTTTCATATTGCTTCAAGTAAGGACTGTCCTTTGTGAGCCGTTTGTGGTATTTAGTGCAGATTCTCATGCTAAATAAGTGGGGGAACTACTGTATTCTTTTAACACAATATTGCCTTTTTTCATATTGCTTCAAGTAAGGACTGTCCTTTGTGAGCCGTTTGTGGTATTTAGTGCAGATTCTCATGCTAAATAAGGTAAGAGTTGTGGTCTACCATAAGCTTGTGTGGTTATTTTAATACTAACAATTACAGTTAACAGCCTTTCAATTTTCTTTTCAACAGTATGCAAGCAGTAGGCCTCACTTGGCAATTATCAGATGCGTCACTTTCCTGGTATGACATGGGTACCAATTCTTTTTCATAACTTGCATATAACTAGGCACTAGTAAAAGTACACGTTCCTCCTCAGTTCTACCTCAATAACCAGACACTGACTTGTTGCTTTCAGGTTTTCTTTCAGATCTATATCTCCATATGTTTTAATATGTCTCCATATGTCTAATGTTTTGAGATCACCTGAAATCAAACTGATTTAACAAGAGCAAAACATCTTAGCATCAAACCCAGTGCAGTCAAATCGTAAGTGACACTAAACTACAGACTCCAATGCAAAGTACAGGAACTGAAGTCTAATGATAGCACTGATACAGAAAGACAGAAGTGTTGCAGACAGGCAAGGGTTCCCGCTGCTACATCAAAGGTCCATTCGGCATCAGTGTCTAATGAAAATAAATATCCAGTGAGCTTCCTAATCTTCACGCTGCCCTGGGTGCTTCTATATCTTTTCAGAACTACATGTCTTGCCTTCGAAGAACCGCAGGGTTTGGGAGGTCTTGGCATGGTGGGCGATAACGTCATGGGATGCCTGGATTGTTACATAAACGATTGGTTTTAAATTAGACTTTGGTGACGAAAACAAACACAAAAGACCTTTTGTTTTGTAGGAATGTTTGATCTTTCATCATTTGACACTGAGTTCAGAGTAGTTCACCTGGATTTTATGGAAAATTATCTCATTCGTCATTGATGTCACAAGTTTGCAGCCAATTGTTTGCGCATACTTTCAACACTGACCTTTGTTGTTTGGCAGATTGAAATCTCGATGTCTCGAATGAGGGAGTGTGAATCAGACTGCTGTGCTCAGAGGAGACTATTAATCACTCTGTCCTCATTACCAGTCAATAAGCACCCCTAATTTTGCTTTTTGGCAGGGGTGATGCCTGCAATTACACATTGGCGTTTCAAAAGAGGGGTGGCACGACAAAGTCACCTTACAGGCACTGGCATAGAAAATGACTCAGTTTTATTGCCTTTACGGATTCTTTTTTTTTTTTGCCTGTGTAGTCGCTGAATTCACAACAACCACATTTCTGAAGTTGTGATTGAATAATAATATATAATCTGTAGTAAAGAATTTAGCAAGGCAATTAGCTTAAATCTAAGGTGTGCTAATAAGCTAATTTTGATAAACCAAATCGAATTTACATTTGCAGGACATTTAGCAAGACACAAAGGGATCAAATTTGCAGCAAATCTGCTGAGAATCAAAATAACACCAAAAACGCAAAATCCCTGCAATTAAACTCTTTTTATGAGTGTTTGTTCAAAATGAAATATACATTATTTTAGCATAACAGTGATTTAAAAATGTAAACAGGCCTGTAAATTGTTTTTTTATAATTAATTGAAATGGTATTAAACATGGTAAAATTTTTGCCACTTGCTATGTGAATACAAACACACACACACACACACACACACACACACACACACACACACACAGACACAGACACACACACACTGCATTGGAAATTAATAGTAAGCGTATTTCACCTATAGTGGATTTTTTTATTTTTTTTACAGTTATGGCACTGAATTTAATGCAGTTTTAAAGTAAAATATGTTTTATATATATATATATATATATATATTTCATATAAAATTTAAGAACAGTATTTTTGCATTTTAAAATAAAAAATATTAAATAAAAAACATTATCAAACTAAAATATAGTTACATAAAATATAGTTTCCATGTGAGCAGCACCAGAGAGTTAAAAAAAGCAAAAAATATACAACTGTTGGCTGAAACCAAAATGTGCTGTGTTTATACTGAAGCAAGAGTTACGTGACTATCCCAGACAGCCTGTGAGAATGTATGTTTATTGATTACGAATTTGTTGTAATGTTTATATGCATTTGCAGTGAACTACTTCAAATTGTGCAACATTCCCATGTGCACTTTAATTGAGAACAGCAAACACCGATTTGAAATGCTTCGTCTTTGTTGACACTATTTGCGTCTCATACCCCATAAAATGCATAGCTCCAAGGGAACGTGTACAAAAGTGCAAGATACTGGAATGCACGTCAATTACTCTTCCCATTTGGGCTCATTTAGGTGAACACTGGGTGGAAATTTGTGGAGCTCCAGACCAGGGTTACAACAGATAATCTTTTTCATCCTCTTAAGTGCGATCAAATGCTTGGCTATGTTTGTATACATCCAGTAAGCTTTTAAAAGGTTTCTTCTACATTAAGCTGCAAAAATTGCCTATAATGAGCAACTCGGTCATGTTAAAGTCACTTGCTTCTCTTTAAGAAGCAAGTGACTCTGTTACACTGTGGAAGCTTCTGTCACGAAAACAAATTCCTCGTATGTGTAAACATACCTGGCAATAAAGCTCATTCATAAAGCTCATTCTGAAGTGTAATTTATAGCACAACAAATGATGAGCCAGAAGCACATGCACTTGAATCTGTTTTGACCATGTTTGAATAGATAATCCTTTGCATCCTCTTAACTGCTCTCAAATACTTAGTTGTGTTTCTTTATGTGCTGCAAACATTGTCAGAGACCTACTAGGAATCACGGCTAATGCGATCCCTCACTAAACTAACAAGAGTTTAAGGTTTAAGAGTATCCATGCAGAAGGCCTTTTCCGAAAGCTTTCCTCTCAGTCGCGTTTAAAATCTCTAAGACCCTGACATGTTTCTTTATGTTCCTTGCTCTGTCATGTTGCATAAATGCAGGAAGTTCACATCTCACAGGAGCACAGATGTGCATTCATGTCTCTTCCTGGATGAGCAGCAGCTTAAGCGTTTGTCCTCAGGAAGGTGCCAAAAAAGAGGTTTGGTAAGGGGAGATTCTTCTAACATTCCAAATGATAGCAGATCAGCTTGAGACACTGACCCAAGCTACACCTCACCATTTTAATTCAAAAACTTGTGGTATGCTAATGCTAATATGGAATTGCTCACTCTTTCATTCAATGTAAATCTCCATGCTAGCTGTATATCAGTCCTTCGGCTTTATTATTTCACTACTACAAATTTTAACGTAAATATGCCTTTTTTCCAATAAAACACTAAAAAGGAGAAATTTGAAGAATCTCAATGCAGCTGTTTACAGCATACAATGATCACTCCAAAAAGGACATAAACACAATAAAATCACCACAGAAGAAGAACTTATGTCTTGTACGTTATATTCCAAGTCTTCTGAAGTCATACAATAGCTATGTGTGAAGAACAGCTATGTGTTTTAAAAAAAATTATTGCATCAATACACATTTGTGCTGGTGAGAAAAAGAATTAAGAGCTGAAGCAGATAGAAAGGATTCAAATTAATTTGTTAATAAATAATAAATATATTACATTAAATAATAAATGATATAATATTCCTCATATAGTGAATGATTTCAGAAGACTTTTGGACTACTTTATGGTGCTTTATATACACTGTTGTTATATATATACTGTATATATATAATTGCATTAGAGTTTGCAATGACATTTTACTTTAAAATGCAATTAAAAAGAGAGGGAAAAGTGTTTGTGTGTTTGTGTGTGTGTGTGTGTGTGTGTGTGTGTATATATATATATATAGGCCTATATATATGGTGAAATTCTATTTTTTCATGACAATTATGTAAAATATCAACATATTTAAGGCTGTTTCCTAAGTAATTCTGTTGGAAAATAGTTATGATTAAGGTACAATAACAGAAGCTATATAATTTTCTGTTAAAATAATATTTATGTTGTTACAAAGTTACAAATTATATTAAAAGGGGGTTACAACTTTGTTCATTTTATGAAATAACAAAGCAAATGCCAAACTCAATAAAGTGCCCAAACTCACAGTGCGCCTCAATTAATCCCTTAACACAATTAAATTGGAGAAAAATAAATAAATCGAGAGGCCTCAATGCACTTCATGCTCAAAACAGAATGTAGCCTAAGCTACTAAAGTTTTGTGTTTGGTAACATCCTTGGTCTGTCTGCTACAGGCCCACCGGGGTATAAATCAATCTTCACAAGCTCTTTTGCCTGACCCAAAATGAGCATAGCATGAAAGTAGTGGATGATTCTAAGTGGTGAATGAGTTCGACTATTTCCCTTGGTGGCAGTTCCACTCACAACCTCCTAGCCAAACCACACCAGACTGTTTTAAGCGCCTGGAATGACACTCTAAGTTTACATGATTGGCCTAGTCAACTGACAGGGCAGTTAATGGACCTTAGGTTGCTTTCTTAGGAATGCCCAAATTTGTTGATGCTCTAATCCATTTAAACTAGGTCAGAGAAGGGAAAAGCTGTCTGCGTACTTCGAGCAATTACGAAAAGTCCAAGACAAGATAAGACTTTTCAAGCGGTATCAAGTTCGAAACACAAATCGTGATGATTAGCTACAGCATAAGCTCAACCATTCAGCTGTTTTCCATTCTTGCTAAGACTAAATTAAATTGTTGTGCAGTGCAGAAAGCTATTTAGGCATCACGTACGGCACATATACATGACTTTGGGCTATAAAAGAATTATGCAACAAACAACAAATACAGCATATTTAAAGCTATCACATGTATGTCTGAATGTGACAGATTCAAAAATTGCTCTAGGAGTGGACTGATCTTCAGTGGATCAGAAGGATATTGTTTATAAATCACCCTGGGTCCTTTTTACTCTATAGTACTGCTCTTCCTCAGCCAAAATGGATGCAGTGAAGGCAATAGATATCAACCCAACACTTTCCTTGACTAAATGCTTTGTGTTTCATCCCAAACACAAGCAATCATTGTTTAGGCGCTCACAAGTCCATCGCCTCAGAAGTAAATTACCTCAGAAACTACATCAAGAAATTCCTTTCACTTACACACAAGTAAGTCTCACACAAACTGTCCTCTGCAATCAGTTTGATCTAAGCAAAAAGGAACTACTTTTATATAACCTGAGTCTTGTGATACCAATGCACAAACCTTACCAGCTATTCTGGTAGCCTTTTCACTTTTCATTGGAAAGTATTTCTAGCCAATACTTAATGACATAATATTTAACGGCATAAAACAGCACACTCAGTGAACTCTTATTTCAGGACATGGGAGCATTAGGTGTCAAAATCTGGTCCTTGATCTCCTTTAACTGGTTTAGGCCAATCGATGCACAGCTCTGCACTTGTCTTGGGATTAATCCTCATAAACACATGCGGTTTCCTTCATTTTAGAAACGGCAACCAAAAGGTCATTAGACGTCTGAATAAAAATGAGTTTTGTTAGTTTGATTATGTACAGCAAACCTGTTCTCCCAACAGCAAACCTTTCTGCCAAACAGCTGTGATATATAACAAATAAACATCAATTGCATGCATATTTCTGTCTTGTATTCAACTACATCTGAAGTTCAAACCTACAGAATAGCATGTTCATGTATGACAGGTGTTAATCTCTCACAGCACTGTGTCAGTGGCCTGGACATTGGGGCTTTTTCACCACCTACGCATATCATCTACGACTGGCCAAGGAGGCTTACAACTCCCTGAGCTTTTAACTCCTAGAGGATTGGCCTGAGATTAGCAATAGCTGTCACACTAACCAATGCACCATTTAACACACCGTTCAGTCCGGCTTGCTTAGATAACACAGATATTGGAGTTGCACGGTCAACATGAACTGGACCATTAGCATTCAATGACTAATCCACTCAATGGCCAGTTTTTATTGGCATATTGACATATTTACAGCAAATATGTGTTTCTTTTCTGCTGTATCCATTTAGACATATATGATTATACACAGTGTTGGGGGTAACAAGTAACTCGAGTTACGAGCATAATCAGATTACTTTTAAATTTACAACAAAATATCTGAGTTACGTTTTCAAATAAGTAATGCAAGTTACTTTCTTTGTTTTCCATTTATTGACTGAGACTGAAAAACTGAGAGAAAAATCGTAACATGATGCTTACTGTAGTTCTACACTACTCATCTCACTTACTCAAAAACAGATTCAGTATTCCTAGAAATTAACAAAAACAGTGAAATGCAAACTCAGAATATGACGCAAACCTGCAATAATTAAATCTGTTAAATAACACAAATATACTTTTTGTATTTATTCTCACTGCTGACCTTTGATGGTCGAATTCAACCATACAAATAAGTAAAAATGACTTTAGTTAAATATCACATTTGTGTGTGTGTGTGTGTGTGTTTTATTTATTGCTGCAATAAGAGTGTTATTGTTATTAATTTATTTTTTGGTAGGAAGCCCAGCCCAGGTGAGTAAAATTAATGTAACACATTACTTTCCATAAAAAGTAACAAAATAACTTTTTTAGGGAGCAACACAATATATTACATTTGTGTGTGTGTGTTTTATTTATTGCTGCAATAAGAGTGTTATTGTTATTAATTTATTTTTTGGTAGGAAGCCCAGCCCAGGTGAGTAAAATTAATGTAACACATTACTTTCCATAAAAAGTAACAAAATAACTTTTTTAGGGAGCAACACAATATTGTAATGCATTACTTTTAAAAGTATCTTTCCCCAACACTGATACGGTAAATCGAAAATCTACAGCCAGTTCTCCATTCTTAGGGTTATTTTCTGTCAGAGTGGGTTTGTAATCTTGAGAGGAGTGCCATATGTTCAACTACTGAATAGCAAGACAATCAATCAAGCTAACAGATACTGATATACTTTGTATACTTCAGTCACTTGGAGTTGGGTTTTAGCTTTGAGAAGAAACTGAATCAAAGAGTTTTCCATTCAGGCGCACTATGAACTGTTTAGCTGTTGTATGAGATCAAAATATGTGCATGCATGCCACCGGAGAAATAGAAATAGTACAATGAGATGGAGAATACAATATTAAGAAAGGTTAAAGCCACTTAAAAGTGACTGTTCTTAATGCACACAACTGTCTGTCAACAAAGCATTGGCACGTTGAAAGCATCATGCAAAATGACATGCTATCTTATGGTATCTATTAACAGGACATGACACTATGACCGTACATATTTCTTGTGTGTTTCAGAAGAGCTACCCAAGTTGATGGACTCAGGATGGCTTAAGAGGCAACATGCCAGCGGAAGAAATCCACACAGGATTTTCAAAGAAGAGCATCTAATCCCTAATGCTGTCCAATTGCCTCCAGATGTTCCCCTAAAAGAGCGAAAAAATAGACCCCCCCACCCACCCCGTCTGGGCACTATGATTTTCAAAGAAGAGAGTCTAAACCCTAATGCTGTCCAACTGCCTCCAGATGTTCCCTTAAAAGAGCACAAAAATAGACCCCCCGTCTGAACACTCTCCATCCCTGACCAGCACCCTGCACTTCCATCTGGATTCATCTCGGCTTGGTTCTGAATGGTTTTGAGATGTAAGACGCGACCTGCAGTGTTTGAAAACCCATCAAGCGGTGGCATTCATTACAATCAAGCAAATATATGCAGATGCACGCTGACTTTACATATTACGTTCAGAAGAGAAACATTTCAGCTGTTATGATTTATTGGTTGGTTTTTGTCGAAGGTTTGCAGACTTTCAGTATTGAAAGCTAGACAAACTGTGTAAACTGTCCGCTCAAAGTACATACACATGAGCATTAGTTAACTCCAGTTCACATGTAGCGTTCTTATGAAGCAGGCTTCAGTATCTCGTGATGGAGTTGTTCAGTGTAGGGGACGCATTGCAGCTGTTTGGCAGCTTGTGTCAACACCTCCCTTCAACACACTTCATTCAGTCGGCATGTGTTTTTCTGAAGTTCTGATTACCAGCCAAAGCACTGAATGGTATATTCTATGACAAGTGTAAGTTAATATGACAAAACTAAAAAATATGTCATTACAACACCAGGAAAGGGCTAAATTCTTTAAGATTTAAGACTTTTATAGTTATAGTTATCTTGGTCTCACAAGCATTATCCCAGGTAAGACATTTAGGTTATAACAACATTGTGGGAACATTGTTTTGAAATGTTTCTAATGTAAAGTACCTAAATACTCTAAGAACGTTAAAATGTCCAATTTTCTTGTTAGAATTCAAATGTTATTTAAAGGTTCCTAAAACATTTCTCACAACGTTCTACTAACTTTATTTTCACCAAAAATATAATGTCATTTGAATGTTTTTTTTTTTATATTCTAAGGACATTAAAATGTCCAGTTTTCATGTCATGATTAGAATGTTATTTAAAAGTTTCTAAAACGTTACTTACAACATTACTAACTTTTTTGCTCAGAGTAAAACGTTAATTGAACATTTGTTTTTTTTTGGTTTCTAAGAATGTTAAAATAACCAGTTTTCTTGTTGAAATTAGAACATTTTTTAAAGGTTTCTAAAACATTATCCAAAATGTGAATTGAATGTTTATTTTTAATATACTAAGAACATTTTCTCTCAACATTATGAGAACATTCATCAAGTATAAATAACATCATAAGGACATCCCTGAGAACGTTGTTCTAAGAATGATTTCTCTCAGTGTTATAAGAACATATATTAAATATTATTAAAGTTATAAGAATGCTCCATAAACATTACTGTCAGCCCTGTGTCTTCTGTTTTGTTCCCCACGTGCTTTCCATGACCCAGTTTTCCCTCATGTTTGATTATGGTTATTTATTTCAGGTGTTCCTCATTGTGTCCCTCCTCTAGTCCTGTGTATTTAAAGTGTTTCCTGTTTTGAGTTCTTGGTCCGGTTTTGAATGTCGTCTACATCTATGTGTGTGTTCCTGGTTTTCTTTGTATGTTAATTAAAGTCTCCTAGTTGAAGTACTCTACGTCTCCTGGTTCCTCGCTCCACGCTCCCTCACAGTAGCGTTGCGTGACAGAAAACCGGACCTGAACAGTAAGCGACGCTCCTTCTCCCCATGTTTGTTTTTCGTTTTTGAAAAGTCTTTTGTTTTTTCCTGTTGGTTTCTCCCCGCGGCCATGAAAATAGCCACTCGTTTCATTGCTCTAGCCCGTAAGGATCTCCCCTTCGTCGAGTATGCCTGGGAGTTCTGCAGGCTTGCCACGGCGATGGCGTTGGATGATGCCACCATCAACTCTCTGTTCTGGCACGGGGCCAATTACCATCGTCCCGTGGACCTCCCAGCCACCACGAGAGGAGGATGAGGCAAAAAGGATGGCTCTCAGCCCTCATCCTCGCTCGAGTGTCGGCTCCAGCCCCAGAGCTCGCTCCAGTGTGGGCTCCAGCCCCCGAGTTTAGCCCAGAGAGGGTTCCTGTCCCCGAGTTTAGCCCAGAGAGGGCTCCAGTCCCCGATTTTAGCCCAGATAGGATTCCAGTTCCCGAGTCTAGCACAGAAAGTGCTCCAGCTCCCATGTTCAGCCCAAGGAAGGCTCCAGTACCCATGTCCAGCCCAAGGAGGGCTCCAGTTCCCACATCCAGCCCAAGGAGGGCTCCAGTCCCCAAGTCAAGCCCAGGGAGGGCCACAGTTCCCGAGTTAGGCCTACGGAGGGCCTCTGAAACCGACATTCTCCCCAAGGATTTTTTTGGTGGGTGGTAGGGGTCCGTCCGTGGAGGCTGGGCCAGGCTCCCCGAGCTCCCTGTTCTGCCATGGCCTCCTGAACTGCCTGCTCCGCCATGGCCTCCTAGTCTGCCTGCTCCGCCATGGCTCCCTAGTCTGCTTGCTCCGCCATGGTGCCCCGAACTGCCTGATCCGCCATGGATCTTGGAACGGGCCCCTCAGGACAGACACGGTACGGCAGACCTCCAGAGCGCCCGCCCCCCCTCCCCACTGGATTTTGTGGGGCGCGTGGACGCACCTTCCGGGAGGGGGGAGTAATGTCAGTCCTGTGTCTTGTGTTTTGTTCCCCACGTGCTTTCCATGACCCAGTTTTCCCTCATGTTTGATTATGGTTATTGATTTCAGGTGTTCCTCATTGTGTCCCTCCTCTAGTCCTGTGTATTTAAAGTGTTTCCTGTTTTGAGTTCTCGGTCCGGTTTTGAATGTCGTCTACATCTATGTGTGTGTTCCTGCTTTTCTTTGAATGTTAATTAAAGTCTCCTAGTTGAAGTACTCCACGTCTCCTCATTCCTCGCTCCACGCTCCCTCACAGTAGCGGTGCATGACAATTACTTGAATAACTTTGGTTTCAAATATTTATATAACTTTTAAAAAATGTTAGTAAAAGTTGTTAGAATGTTCCCTGTTTGCTGGGATTTAGCAGAAAATTAACAGTTCTTTACAATATTTTGTTCAAACAAATGGCCTTCCATACATAGCATTACAACTTGTAAGTTCTGATTATCAGCCAATGCACTGAATGGTATATTCTATGACAAGTCTAAGTTAAAACGACAAAACTGAAAAATGCATGTCAAATTTTGGTGGCCAATGCCTTCCTGTTTTTGGCACTATTAGAGCGAATGCAACAGTAAAAGTCTAAATTCCATAAGATTTAAGAATTAGAGGTTATAGTTACCATCTTGGCCTCAAAATCAGCATTTAACAGAAGGAAATAGTTATTTACATAATTTTCTTCCAACAAATGGCCTTCCATAGCATCACAACTGGTGATTTTTTCATGAATGATGATTTGAATGCAATTCAAAGTACAAAAATGTCAAAGTCAGGTGTCTTCATTAAAGCATGGTGCTATAAAACAGAACGCAGGTTATTAGCGTGAAGTCTGGGAGTCATTAGCGATTAGCTTGGCTTTTATAGAAAAATAAACACAGAAAATGCTCTTTGTTTGACATGTCACTGCCAAACACAACAGTTAGTGTAATTAACACATCTTGGAGTTTGTAATGTGATCATGTTGGTTGTTTTGATGTAATGTGATAGATGGGTGTTTGGCAGCTGACAGCAACACTTTGTCAAGGATACAAACTACAAAAAGTGTAGCTACTTCCCACTCAGTAGCGTTGAAATATCTACCGTGGCTTTATGTTTAATGCATAACAACTCATGGCACTTCCAATACAAATGTTCAAAGCCTTTTGGAAAAACTAAAGTATTCTGGGTATACTCATGCACAATTAAGACAAGACAAAAAAGGTTTTCAATCAAGTCCAAATTTATTTTAAAGAAAAATGGGTAATAAATTTCTTATTTTGTTCCTATTTTAAATTTTAATAACATAGTTTTCGTCATGAAAAAGCCAAAGAAGCTGACATGGTATTTAAAAACAAAAACAAACACACACACAAATGATCTCCTGACTACAATATCCATAATATTTTTGTGAGGAGTGTGTGGTTTTAAAATGGCGACTGTTTAGACAGCAACCACAGAATATCAAACACCATCATTCCCAGCTAACAGAGAACGTTCTCAGAACATTCTAACAAGGTTCTCTCAAAGTTATGAACAAATGTTCTTCCAGTATCGTTAATAGAATGTTTGGTAAAAGTTATCTGCCCATTAACAATATTCTAAAAACGAATGTTCAGATATTCAGAATTTTCAGAATATTCAGAATGTACAAAGAACATCAAAAGTAACATTCTGATAATGTTTGCAAAATGATAAAATGGAACGTTCGTATAACCAAGAAAAAATATTTTTAAAACATTTAAAAAACTGGATGTTTTGAACATTCAGAGAACATTCAGAAATAATCACTTTATTTTTTTTTTCCTTTAAAGGGGTCATATGATGCGATTTCAAGTTTTCGTTTCTCTTTGGAGTGTTACAAGCTGTTCGTGAATAGATAAGATCCCTAAAGTTGCAAAGACTAAAGTCTATCTTTAAAAAAGCATCATATGACCCCTTTAACTAATCCAAATTGTTCCTAGAATATACATTTGTTAGCTGGGTTGAAGCAATATCTCTCTTTGGAATAAAGATGAATGCTCTGCTTGGGATTCTCACTATTAGTAAAACATCCCAACAAGATAATATTAATTGGCACATATGGAAATGTACAACTAAATTCTGGTATTGCATTTGATGTTCCAACTAATTAGCAAACCAGAACAGTGCATGTAAAAGCACAAGTATGGAAGTATTAGAATACCCAGCATGCCATGCTTCCGTGTTCCATGTCACACAATATCAATGCTGCGCTGATAAGGTAAACATGACAGAAAAGAATGGAAACATTATTACAAATTCTGCGCTGTTAAGCTGTGCAATATATTGTTGCACTATCACTGTTTTCTATACAATAATCAATAGTGTGCAAAATGAAATGTTACTAAGAAAATGAAGAGTTACTAAGAAGTGCTTAATTTCTTTGAACCTGGCCTTGATAAATTATGTATTTAGGCCTGGCTGCCATCTGTCATTTCAATGATGGGTCTGTCAGTGCAGTTTACTGACAGCTTAGACTGTAAACTGTTAGCATAGCATGCCTTTTAAAATATGAAAACAGCTAGGACACATTTATCAAGATGAAAATTTTAATTTCATCCTCTATCTATTTGCATGATTTGGCATTCATAAAGTAGGCCTATTCTATAATGAGACAATCCATATATGGTCACCGTTGTGAAGTTCCCACAGTTTACACATAGTGACCAAAAGAAGAGACTGAGATAGTTTTTGGGTATGAGTGACCCATGATAAAGTTGATGAGATCCCTTGATGGCCAGCCAACATTTTTTGCTGTTCCCATTTTAAAGTGACAGATAGTTGCCCAGAAAAATAAGGATGAAGGCTCTGAACATTTATCACCACAGTTTTCAGAGCCACTACGCAGTTGAACTCAAAGTACTGTAGAGCCTGGAAGTGTTTCAAAGCCGCAATAATTGAGAAAATCACATAAGTGAATTGGTTATCCCATTAGCTAGTGGACTAAAACACCTATTGTATACGAAGTGTGCAATGTCACCATAGTTAGCTATATTCTGCAAACAGATAAAAATTGCAAATTCAGAAAATTTGATTAAGGGAGTCTTTGCTTTTTAGATTTTCTTATTTTATTTTCTTATTTTAAATAAAATGTTGTGTATTTATGCATATATTAAAGAACACCTCAAATAGTGCCCATATCATCTCAAATAGTTTCCATATTTCTTTTGACACGTTCACCAGTAAATCGAAATGATTTGCATTAACCCTTTAGCCTCCCCGTCAGTGGATGCCTCGTGTCAAATCCTTTATTTGACAGATGCTTGTTTCAGGAGCATGTCTGCACAAGACTTGAAGCATGACTTCCCTCGACACACACAGCAGGAAAACATAAGCAAAAATGCACGCAGAGAGGGCTATCAAATATACAGTACAACAAGTAGGGGTGGGGGGAATATGCATGCAGCTTCCAGTTGATGAACAGGAAAAGCAATAACTTGAACCCACAGAAAAACTTGAAGAGCTTCGAGAGCACTGGCATCTCCAGCGCAGATTTATGTGGATTATCTGTTTTAGGGATTGTCTGCCAATCTCAGCCAGATCTCAGAGGAAAAACCCAAGAGCAAAGTGTTTAGACAACATCTAAGTATATTTTAAAGTCTTGCATTCAAGTTTTCATGTTGTTTTATCGGTTAAAGTCGAGCAACTTTTCAAATTACAGCATTTGAGCCTTTTATATACTCAATATTTCTATATCTAGACAGATATAAAGTTAAACTATAGACAGATCCTATTTATAGTTAGAAGAACTCGTATTAAAAGACTCTTGGAATAGAAAAAGAGCTGTCTTGGCAAACTATTGTTTTGTGCATAAAAAGGAGAGCACTTTGAAAGGTAAGAGGTGAATTTACCCCTACTGGTTTTCAATTCAGCCCGAGGCTCTGAGCAGTTCACGTTCTTCTCAAATACACAAATATGCAGAAAGTTCCTAAAACACGTTAACGCTAATATTTTGGAGCAATATTCCAAATTACGCAATTGTTTTGCCAGAAAAAGCATTGTTTTAAGAGCAAATCTTCGCTGTGTGAACTTTTTCAATGGTAAATCGCACACAAACTGTCCTGGAGATCAAGCGCAAATGCGCAATCGTGCCAGGAGCCCTCCAGATTCCCATCGAACGATCCATGGAAGCAGTTCGACCAAACAAACTTTCTAAAGATACATACCGTAATAAAAGTAACCATAGCATCGGTGAGGAAGTATTCAGCAGTGCCGACATGAAGGTGATGAGTTTATAACGAATCCTTTTTGAAAGTTTCCAGATAGAAAGCGCGCGCTGCGTGATGAGAGTCTTACTGGCGAGTACAGCGCGCAGATCTCTCTCTCTCTCTCTCTCTCTCTCTCTCTCTCTCGC
>NW_015548309.1:3900300-3919375 GCF_001515605.1 Sinocyclocheilus anshuiensis
TCTCTCTCTCTCTCTCTCTCTCTCTATCGCGACAAGCATAATCTTCTACTCTCCTGGGCACATCCAGCACGGACAGATGGCTTTTATAGGGTTGCTGTGCTTAGTCCAAAGTGATGATGTTCTCCTTAGTCAATCATGTATTTGTAAGTCTAATAACTTTTATTTTATTAATAACATTAACACGTATTTTACTGTATATTAACTAATGACCACCAGTTAAGCATTAAATGTAAACGCATGTAAATTCAACGCATTAAAATTACTTTGAATTATATTCATATAGACTTTACTTGATCTACATTCTTAAAAATAAAGGTTTCATAAGGGGATTTTCGCAGTGAAGACCCATTTTGGTTTCCCCAAAGAACCTTTAGTGAACAATTCTTAAAAGAACCGTTTTTCTTGGCGTAAAGAGCATTTAATTACCCTTTTCCACTATAAAGAGCCTTAAAAGGTTCCATGTATGTTAGAGATTCTTCATGGAACCATATATTCCAATAAAGAACCTTTATTTTTAAGAGTGTACTGTTCTACATTTTATGCTCATGGACTTTTTGTGATAAACTGTGATGAAAATCCTTCATCAGAAGTTCATCAGATGTCTCATATGTTTGACAGAAATTGTTACTGTATCTTATTATGGGTTTGATTCTTCATATTTTTTGGTAACAAAAGAAACCTATGAAGAGAAAGAAATGGCATACTTTCTCATCTACTCAAATTGCTGTAAAAATTTATTCAAAAGATCCTAATAACTAGGTATGGCAGCCAACTGAAGAAAAATGTTGCAAAATAAACACACAGTTCGAGCTCACAGGCATTCGGCGTGACTCAGTCGTTGAAATAAATTGAGATTGTCATAGTATACGCAAATTATTTTATTTTACAATGGGCAGGGCAGGTGTAACAGGAAACAATCATCAATCCTCTATAATCCACTCTTTTCTAATGTTAGTTGACTCTTTGTTGGAGATGTTTGTTTAGGATGACATCTTGAGGCCTTTTAGCATTGCAGAGATGACATATAGGTATCTTGAGGTACCCAATATACAATTTTAACCTTTGCAGAGCAACAGACACACTGGGACAATCACTGTAAATACAAGAAAGTAAGACAAAGCTTGTCCATGTGACCGTCCCTCCCATATCTCGTCATTTTCGTCTTTCTTTTGTTTGCTCTGAACTGTTATGGTCACTAGGTGATCCATATTTATTATTAAAAATGAAATACTTGCAATAACTTGAAATAACTTTCCTAGACTACACTTTTTGAGTCGTAAATGCCTTGTGACTCTCTGGGGCAATGAAATAACAAACCTCGAACAAACAAACAAAACCTTCAACACTTGTGTAAAATCCAATTTTTTCGCACGCCACTCAAGAGCTAAAAGTGCATCTTACCTGTTAATACTTGGTGTGAACTTCCTGGTAATAGGTGAATTTTTGTGTTTCTTCCTCTTCTTTTTGAATGGCTATGGAACATCAGATTTAAGAGTTTTAGCTAATAAAGAGTTGTCACATGTCTCAATCAGGACAAATCCTCCTTTATGATGTTCTGTGTTAATGCACGTAATCACGACACAACTGGTGGTTGTGCCCCAGAAGTTGTAACAATTTCTCAGTCTTCCCACAATCAGGAAGCTGATTTGTGAGTATCAAATGAAATCATCAGTTGCTGAAAGAGGACATATTAGGGATATTTCACAAATGAAACCATCTTCTTTTAAACCAGTCCAAGAGGAAGATGGAACATTGATGCTATCAAAAGGACAGGAAATTCATGCTGTCACTGCTATTTACAGTCTTTCAAGAACACTTAATTTTCATTCAAGTAATGCAACACATAAAGTCTTATGTTTACAGATGCTAAGCAATAAAACCAGAACTGCATGTTAATAATATTGACCAGTTTTCATTTGGTAATCACAAATGGTGTGACCACAGCAAGCTCAGTTTCTATGAAATGACACAGCACTGACCTCACTTGTGCAAGTGTAACAGGAATAGTTTTGTATGATTCAACAATGTTGGTGAATAATGTAATTTCTGTGCAACTAGTGGCAGCAAAAGGAATTGCAATCTACCTTATGACATTTTTTCAGAACCATAGTATATCAATTTCCTGTGTTCCGCTTGTCCATTTAATGCAAGTTCTGTTTTTTTATTTTTTATTTTATTGAGCAGATTTTGGAAAAATCAAATGTGTTTTCTGTTATTTTAAGCACATTTCATACTGTCTCTCATATTTTCTATTATTTTGATTGCTCTAAATTTATATTTTATGTCTCAGCCACATTGAAGCACCATGCTTACCATGCATCAATACCATTTTATTTTAAAAATACTTTTTTCTTCCAATGCATCATTGGTTTTATAGTTTGATTATGATTTTTCCCCTTTAAAGTTATTTCCTGCAGTGATGCAACTACCTTTTTGAAGACGCTTCAGATAATTAATAATGATTCAACCTATCCGGACACTCCAGAGCTCTTGTTATCCATCACCAGTTACACAAGAGCCAATGCCCCTTCTTCTCATGCTGCCCATGACTGACTCACTTTAAAGTTGTACAAAATGTTTTACAAACGAATGAATCGGCAGCCCTCAGGTTGGGCCAGGTGGTGTGTGTGTGTGTGTTTTGTTTGAGAGGAATGCAGGGCACACCTTACTGGCATACAGCGGGTTCTGCTAACCTCAGCATACACAGCTACTGCTGGCTTTCAAATAGTGCCACAGAAAGAGACACAATGGTGTAAGAACAATGCCGGCACCTGTGGTTGGTTAAAGGAGTTCCCTGTTGTAAGTAGGCTTTTTATTTTGTTTAATGACGGAGAACCTTTTGAGTAAATCTCCGTGCAGACAGCTCTGTGACCGAGTGTATCAAAACAGCGGCTGTTTGAGTATCTCTACGTCACCAATAAATCATGTGGCCCGTGCAAAAGTGAACATGTTGCCAAATTAAATATTTATATACTTGCATTTACAAGTGTGATGGTCTATTTGCACTACGTTCGTTTTGTATGTACAGTACTCGGAAATAGATTTTAGGAATTACATGGATGAGTAATTGAGAAGTATAGAGTGATTTATGTGTTAAAAGATTTGATTTCCTTGTGCGGGCACTTTGTGCTTGTTGAGGGTTCATTAAAGGATTCCTGTGAAGCCATTACATAACTTGACTTACTCATATATAAGGCCACTGAGCAGTGATTCTTCTGACATACAGTATATAGGCTAAGGTTGAACAATAGGCAGTGAAGTTAATGTTTCAGGAACTTTTCTACATGTTCCTTCCTTGTCCACTTTCGTCTTCTAGTCCCAGTCTGCATTCAGCACCTGTGTCTACAATGAGTCTGTTGTTTACAGCCCTGGTCGGGAATCGCAAAAGTCACTTTCTTGTGATAGATGGGGTGTCTCCCACCTGGCTCCGAGGCCATCAGGGCGTTGATCTCTGCCCCACATCATAGTAAGCCATGGCTAGAGGGGAAGGTGGGAGAGACGTATCAGGGAGACTGAAAGAAAGAGGAGGGGAGGAGGGTGCGCTGCTGTTGGTGCAGGTCAGATCGAGTTTCTGCCCAACTGCAACTGTCACCCCAACCAACCCCAAATGCACGTATACGGCGGCAGCAAATAAAAACATGTGAAAATGTGCAGAAACATGCTGTTTTTTCTTAGTGTTTAGAACATTTTTTAAAAATCTAAAGAATCTTTTTTGATTACACAACCTTAAAAATAAAGGTTCCAAAAATATGTTTTCACTGTGATGTCATAAAAGAACAATTTTGGGTTCATCAAAGAATCTTTTTATTTAACAGTTCCGAATAATTTTCCTTAGTGTGAAGAACATTTAAAAAATCGAAACCTTTTTCCACTATAAAGTACCTTTTGTGGAATGGAAAGATTCCAAGGATGTTCAAGGGTCTTCATGGAACTGTACAGTAGATGCTAATAGATAACCTTCATATTTAAGAGTGTACTGAAGTTTAAACAGTGTCGTGATGCAGCTCGGCTATGGAAATAGTGGTGGACGGGGCCTTCCAGTTCCTGCTTCCCAACTTTTATTTACTTTGTTCTCACACTTAGGCATTCACTGGTGGTCTTTCCTCCTCTCTCCCTGTCTTGTATCCTGTGGAAGTGTTGAGTCTTTGCAGCACTGTTTCTCTTCCCCTGGGTCCCATACAGCTTCTCCTCCCTTTTACATGAAGCCTCTTAAGCATCCACGCTGCTTTCAGTCAACTCTTCCCTCTCGCTTTGTCTTTTAAAGTGTTTCTGTTGAAACGGACCAGACCGCGGTGTTCACGCAAACACCAGGGAGTTCTCGCCGGGTCCAAACCATCAAGGGGTTGCAGACAGGGCCTCCCTTGTGCTCTTTGTGCGCCGAATCCTACAGTGCAGACCACTGACCTGAAAAGCGAGCCAGGGAGTGCAGCGTAACTCAAGGCCTGGGGTTCAGCTTACCTGCCAGGCTGCTGTTAGAGCGGAGCGGAGTGCTCTCTCCGCAGGGTTAGATTGCCCATTGAGATAAGGGCCAAATACCATACGAGAGTTGTTAAGCAATACTGCTACAACACAAGAGACAGATAACACGGCGGTCAGAGCCCGCTGGGGAATGTTAGCTCGCCTGTTAAGCGGCACTGAAATCGCATCAAGCCTGCAGAGGGGGTTTTCCGTTTGCCTCTTTCAAAAGAGTCTTATTGTTGTCAAGTGCCATGTCTGAAAATAAAGTCATTACACTATAGAGCCAGTATGTTATATAATATTTCAAAGCCAATTAGGCAGAAAATTAATCAGCCTATTCAAGTGTATATTCTCATGATGCTCAAAATTTACTGCTCAAAAATTTTACAAAAATATTAATACATATATATATGGAACCATGGAACCTTTCCATTCCACAAAAGGTTCTTTATAGTAAAAGGGCTTTTAAAATGTTTTTCAAACTAAGAAAAAATGGTTATTTTTGAAACTAATTGTTTTGTTACCATGTTTTGCCTTTGTAGAGCAATATATATTTTGAATTGTGCACCTTTATTAGTTGTTTTTGGGTGTGTAGGCTTCACATGACTTGCATTAGGCCTACAGGTATAACTAGGAATCGGCACTGGCAGAACTTCACAGAAAGCTCTGCACATTCCCTACTCCTTGCGTGTTTGTTTTTGAAATATTTAGGGTGATTTGATTTTGCTCTTAGCTATTCATATGAGTACAGTAATCTCAGCTGTGTTTAGCACTCGCCTAATACAGAATTCTGGTGTGATTTTCATTGCTTTATTGCATGTTTGAAATGTTGAACAATCTTTTTTCCAAAACACGGTTGTAACTTATTAAATGTATGCATTTAAAGGGGAATGACACAAAAACAAAACAAAAACAAAAAGGTAACTATTGCCAAAAAACCCCACTGAAATCCTCTGTAAGGTCTTGCTTTCTGTCCTAGAGCAATTTAATCAGTGTGTGGACGATATAGTGGTGGTCACCTTGGTAGCAATGTCATTAAAAGCCACCATAAATGTTGTTTTTGCACTTATGCAACACTGATAATCTGACACAGGTGAGCCTGAGACCGTGGGTTCAGAAGGGTTCATCTCACTTGCTAGCACATGCTAAAGCAACAGGGAATATTAGCACAAAGATACTCTTAGCTTAAACGCTAATCAACCATCACACCATGTCTAGATTTTTCCTTTTAAGGTACATGCCACTCTGATAATACTGTAGTTCCTAATGCTTTTACAAATCAGTGTCAGGCTGTTGAACACACAGTGAGCATAAGAAAGAACATGCAAGTAAATTTCCACAGCATCTTCTTTTAAATAAATAATGCTTGTTGTCAATTTTAAGTAGGCGAGGTGTGTAACCACATGTGTGTGTATGGTTTGGTGTCATATATACTCCACATGGTGGGCAAGTGTGTCTTTACCTGGACTTGACAGACGAGAGCGATTCCGCGAAACGTAATCCAAGGATCAAAGCTTGTCCCAGTCCAGTCTGTGGTCAGAACGTTCCTGAAGCTTTCCAAACTGCCATATAGGGTCGTCTTCAGTTTCACCTCAGTTCAGAGTTGGAGTTCTTATGATTCACTTCATCATAGCCACGTTCGGCATGCATCAGTATTGAATTT
The DNA here is from genome assembly GCF_001515605.1 of Sinocyclocheilus anshuiensis. Taxonomy (NCBI): domain Eukaryota; kingdom Metazoa; phylum Chordata; class Actinopteri; order Cypriniformes; family Cyprinidae; genus Sinocyclocheilus; species Sinocyclocheilus anshuiensis. The sequence goes on from NW_015548309.1 coordinate 3,906,422, forward strand.
CATGTCTTTCTGCCCTCAGGTGTTTGGATGGCTCACCATGTGCCCACATTAGACTGGGAGTGACTATAATAATAAGTTGACTAATTAAGCAGGTTTATGCAATGTGGTCAAGTATGCATACTAACTATGCATGCTAAAAAGTAGAATAGTGTCCAATCAGAGTGAAATCACATATGTTTTAGCACATGCACAGCAGCTTTGACCTGCACATGTGGCTGCTCGTCTATGTGGGTGTCATTGCATTTGGCTACAAACCCAAGTGTGGAACCTTGAACACAGATAGTTATAGATTGTGACAGGTGCAGACTCCACAAAATAGTGTGGAAACTGAACTGTCTGTCAGCTTTAACTTGTCATTAATTGGATTTTGCTTGGGCAAAACCATTGAGACATTTAATGGGCCTACCACAACAGCTACTATCTGCTGGGTTTGCAAGAAGCAGCCACTGCCAAATAACACTTGCGTGTTTGTTTTAAACTTTTAGCTTGAAATTTATGATAACAACTACAAAAGTACTGACAAAAAAAAAAAAGGGAAAAAAACTAAATTATGAAACATAAACCTGTCTATTTGGCCGTTATTCTGTTTCTTGAGTGGCTCCAGCTGCTTAATTTTTTTCCCTTCCATCTAAAATCTTGTTTTGTTTAGATATATCATTTGTTTGAAATGATCTGGCTGTTGCATCAAAAGCAGCTTGATGCTGAATCTATTTATTTTGCAATTTAAAATATGAACCGTTTTTGCTGCTTGATTTCTTTAAATGCTCGTACAGTAGGCCTATAAATATAGTATAAACAAGAAATCAATTTGTTCTTAATCTCGAGTTTATGTCATGAGCCCTTTAAACTCAAAGAAAAGTGAAGAGGGAGATTTGTCTGTTTCGAGTGGCACTTCACGAAGATGATTTTGCGTTTCATTCACAGTCAGTTACCACACAGGTAAATGTTTATGTTTGATCCTGAACTGAAAGATGATTTCAACACCCAAGGGTTGAGGAATGTCATTCGGCAGCCAGCGAGGCTGAATTTTACCGAATACTTGCCAACACTCACTGTCTCACTGCCAACACCAGTAGACATTTTCGAACCCACAAATCAGCTCTTCTAATATGTATGTGAAGACATACACTGTTTTTAGTAAATTCTTGTGCAGATTCATCCTATCCAATGAGTCATTTTTTATTTTCAGGGTGCCCTTTTTGCCCACATATGTCTGATGATCCAGCAGATGGCGATAAGGGCCATATGAAGACCTTGAGTGACGGTAGTGACACCAGGATCAATGGGCTGTGATGTATGGTAAACTGCTTCATTATCTTTGTCTTTGACCTCTTTAATAATCATTAAAGGTCCTTTTAGGAGACACAAAGGAGGCCTAATCCATATGCCTTTCTGGATTTAATGGCCAAAGATGGTTGCAGATTGTTTTTTGGAAAAAGATTCTTACACTCTTAAAAATAAAAGTTCCAAAATTCCAAATAAATTTTATAAAATTATTTGAAAAATCTAAACAACCTTTTTTCACTATAAAGAACCTTTTGTGGAATGAGAAGGTTCTATAGACAAATGAACCACACTAACAAAGTAATCGCACCAGAGTTCATTTTAATTGAACCAAACATGACAAGTGTGAACACACCCTAAATGTTCTTAATGGAACTATTGATGCAAATAAAGAACCTTTATTTTTAAGAGTGAAAGTGGGTTTTTGCCATAGAAGAACCATTTTTGGTTCCTCAAAGAACCTTTCAGTGAACAGTCCTTAAAATAACCAGTTTTTCTTAGTTTCAAGAGCATTTAATTTATATAAAGAACTTTTTTCCACTATATTCTTAAGAATAAAGTTTCCATGAAGAACTTTAACCTCCATGGAGTGTATAAAGAACCTTTTGTGAGAATCCCTCCCTCCCTGTAACATTTTTGCTGTTTGACAGTAAGTTCACAGTGATTAATTGTGGGTGCGCTGTTGTTGTTGAAGATGATGTTCTTGTGTTGGTTTCATAATTCCTATAATAAACGTGTTCTGCCACATATCGGCTTTCATTCTTTTATTGGCAAAATTGTTCCATGATAACCATAGTAACACCAACATACTATATTTAAAATATTATATTACTTAAAAGGAATTGTTTCAAAAATTCACATTTCAAAAATGACAATTTTCTGCAAACTTATGCACCCTCAGGACATCCAAAATGTAGCTGACTTTTTATTCTTGAGTAGAACAATAAAAAAAAAAAGAAATGAGATGAAAGTGTGGTCCTTGATTCATAAAATGCAAGCTGATCAAAACATAACAATAACCCACAAGTAATCCACATGACTCCAGTCTATCAATTAACATCTTGTGAAGCAAAAAATGGTGTTTTGAAAGAAACAAATCCATCATTAATGAATTTTAACCTTAAACCTCCCAGAGGAATACATTTTCAGCAATTTTTTATTTTTGGGTGAAATATTCCTTTAAATTTCTCCTTACATTTTATTAACTTTACCTTATTTAACTTCTGACATGATTTTAATACACTGCACTGATGCAAAGTGAATGTGCTGTCTGTAAATGCACTGTGTTCTTTCCTGTGGATGAAGACTGATGAATGTGAGGAAAAACACTTGTTACACCTGATGCATAACTAGAGGTTTTCAGATCTGTCCTTTGAGTTTTTATGGTCTTGTCTAAAGAGCTCCTTAGACAGTAACAAACAGTAAAAAAAAAAAGAAATGAGATGAAAGTGTGGTCCTTGATTCATAAAATGCAAGCTGATAAAAACATAACAATAACCCACAAGTAATCCACATGACTTCAGTCTATCAATTAACATCTTGTGAAGCAAAAAATGGTGTTTTGAAAGAAACAAATCCATCATTAATGAATTTTAACCTTAAACCTCCCAGAGGAATACATTTTCAGCAATTTTTTATTTTTGGGTGAAATATTCCTTTAAATTTCTCCTTACATTTTATTAACTTTACCTTATTTAACTTCTGACATGATTTTAATACACTGCACTGATGCAAAGTGAATGTGCTGTCTGTAAATGCACTGTGTTCTTTCCTGTGGATGAAGACTGATGAATGTGAGGAAAAACACTTGTTACACCTGATGCATAACTAGAGGTTTTCAGATCTGTCCTTTGAGTTTTTATGGTCTTGTCTAAAGAGCTCCTTAGACAGTAACAGCAGCATCGGTTACAGCAGTGTGGCACTTTGTCACGGCCTGACGTGATTCAATTTGCTGTAATTCCAGTGCTTAATTTTACTGACTCCTGTTTAACCGTTGTAATGTCTAGAAAAACAGAATTACTTTTCACATTTGATCTTGAGCTGTCAGATGAGTGAGTGAAGTGACATGTGGCCAAGTATGGTGACCCATACTAGGAATTAGTGCTCTGCATTTACCCATCCAAAGTGCACACACACAGCAGTGAACACACACACACCGTGAACACACACCCGGAGCAGTGGGCAGCCATTTATGCTGCGGCGCCCGGGGAGCAGTTGGGGGTTCGTTGCCTTGCTCAAGGGCACCTCAGTCGTGGTATTGAAGGTGGGAGAGAGTGCTGTACATTCACTCCCCCCACCTACAATCCCTGCCGGTACGAGACTCGAACCCACAACCTTTTGGGTTATGAGTCCGACTCTCTAACCATTAGGCCACGACTTCCCCCTGTATTAATGGCAAGATTGCCATTAATGCCATTAATTTTTGGTTATTGTAAAGGGAGTACTGAAATTGAGCATGTGCATATATATATATTTAGCAAAATGCATACACTGTAAAAAATAAAAAATAAAAAAAATTTCAAAGTTGTAGATAAGACAAAGATCACTGGAGTGTGTTTTACAAGAAAATATTATTTCAGTCTTTCTACTTTTTTACTAAAGTTTCAAGTTTACTTTAATGTGTTACTTGCAATTTCTTTGTAATTATTTGTAAAATGTACTAGCAATTTCTGAGTGAAAATTGTTTTAAAGTAAATCTACTGCAAATTTGTTTCAGTGCACATATGCATAAGGCATTTTTAAATTAATGCATTAATATGCATTTATAGAAGATTCTTTATGTATATTTTATATATATATATATATATATATATGTGTGTGTGTGTGTGTGTGTGTGTGTGTGTGTGTGTGCATAAAGTGTATTTTAGACAACTTCACAGGATCAGCATCACAATGTTTAATTTGGCACTCTTGCAGTTTATGAATATCTTCTATACTGATCTCATAACTAAACAGCTTTGAGCATGTTGCAAAATTAAATGTCAGGATTAATTTACAGGTTTAAATTGATTTAATATCATTCTTGCAACATACACCTTTCTTCAGAAAGTATCTATAGACCAAATAGTACAAACAATATTTCTAAAAGGAAACATGTTTTCATCTAGTTTTCATCTATTCCACAAAAAAACTTGCCCACTAACTTCATTAGTTCCCTTTCATGGGAACTTCGAACTGCGTCCTCTAGGGGTCGCTATGGGGAACGCCTCGTCGTGACCTTCATGGCCCACATTTGAACTCCTGGAGACCCCATAACCCTTTAGATGAAGGCTCATGAACCTACAGGCAATGTCACATGTTAGACACTTTTGGCTGCAGAATGTGATTTAGAGTTCTTCCAAACTGCGTGTGTGTGCATGTGTGAATGCATGTACATATTTGTGCTTTAGCGATATGTTCGCACTTCTGTTCCAGCCGTCAATACTTAAATTGTAGTGTAAGGTAATTTAGCCTTTTAGGACTGTACAAGTTCTGAGGAAGTTGGAAACAGGTATGGCACGTACAATAGTTCTAAAAAACACATTTTCAAAAAACAAAACCGAAAGCCTGTACTGTTCCATTCTGCACACTGACCTTATTTACCTTTATGCATTATTTGCCATTCTGTGCATCTAAGTGTGCAGTTCTATGCTTTATCTGGATTATTGGGTTGTAGTTTATGTTCATGTGCCATGAACATAATATCCTTCAATATCGTGTGTGGGACTAACAAAACCCCTGAAAGCCTGTTAATTCAAATCCCCGGGTTTTATTTCTGCATTTCTCTGTTTTGTCTGAAATCCATCTTATCGGGTGGCAATATTACATCAGTATTTACTGCATTAACGCATTTGTCACGGGGTCAGTGCATCATTACAACTTAATTCTCCATATTACATCAGAACTCCTGTGCTTTTACTTGATTGGCCATCATAATGGGTCATTCTCAGGAAGCACAGGTGCCATTTGTGCCAGAAAATAACAGTAAATGTATCTGTTATATCTATTTTTTTCATATATGTTTTCATATATATTTTTTTCATATACTCATATATATATATAATATCAGAATTTTAATATATATAAATTTAAAATCAGAATTCTAATCAGAATTGTAATATATATAAATGTAAATATACACAATAAATCCATCAAATACTGTGAATTATACCAGCAGTAATTATTCATGAGGACATTTTATAAAAAGGAGATTTGTCTCTGTAATTACTGTTGTGCCAATTCTCTATATTGATCATTCTAATATCAAATACATTTAACAAACAATAAATCAATAACTTTCTATTTTCCTTGTGCTATTTGTATCCTGGTTACCATATCCTGCTTTAAATTTATACCCTCATTTTATCTCCATTAAATCGCAGTCATTGAGCGTTTGTCCACCTCCACATCCGTGAGTCTGAATAAAGGCCGGTGGAAACTAACTCCAGCAGTTCTGCTCTGTATTACTTACATTATTTGCATTTGATTATGGAAGATTCTCAGAGCTGTTCAATGAGCGGGTCACTGATGTGTACCTGACCGACTGAAGAGCAGGAATCCAAAGAACGGATGTCATTGTTCACCCTCACGCTCGTTCTTCTATGTGTATGTGTGTGTGTATCAGGATGTATTTTCCTGAGTCCCCTGGTTGCTTTCCAGAGGTGTAAAGAGTACCTAAAAAACAAACTTGAGTAAAAGTACAGATACCTTACAGTGAAAATTACTCCACTACACGTTACAAGTCACCAATTCCAAAACAACTTGAGTAAAAGTCTTAGAGTATCTGATTTTAACAGTACTTAAGTATTTTACTTATACTAAATATAGGCTCAAAGATGCACTAGTCAAAGAGACATGTCGCAGTAACTAATTACATTTACTCCAATACTTTACACCTCTGTTGCTTTCTTCTCTTCAGTCGAGACGTGGTTACTTGGTGCTTTTGGTTTCCTTTGAGGACATCTAAAGGTGAAAGCTCAGAGCTACAAAGATGGATGCGAATGTGAGGTTGTGATATCTAGGCAACAAAGTATTTGAAAACAGACTTCTTGTGTAACTGCGCATCAGAACAGGAATTTGGGAGGCAGTTTAATTTGGCCTGCAGTCATCATATCATACAGATACATGTTGAAGAGATAATGGTGGAAGTTAAAGGGATAGTTCAGCCAAAAATTAAAATTTGTTGTTAATTTACTCATCCTCAGGCCATGCAAGATGTAGGTGACGTTTTTTCCTTCTGTAGAACAATAAAGAGGACTTTTAGCTGAAACCCTGGTCCTTGGTGATTCATAAAATGCAGGTCAGCGGCTACCGGCACTTTGAGAGTCAAAAAGCATATACAGGCAACACAATTAATACTCATGGCTCCTGATGATATATTGAGGTCTTTTGAAGCGAAACGATCACAGAACATTACTTACAATAATCCAGAGCCTCAGGCAAACGGTCCAGAGTGATGCAGTTTGTGAATGAATCATTCTTTTGAACCGGTTCACGGCTTGAGCCAGCACTTATTTCAGACTAGTCTATTTACCTTAATATGCTTTAAACATCTGTGTCTCACATCATTAATTAGGTGCTTTAATAATATAACTGCGTATGTTACATCATTGTGTGATTCCATAAACAAGTGAACTGAATGTTGTAAATAATTATTAGTTTCTTCCACAGGCCACTCGTTTCGCTTCATAAGACTCAATATATATCGCCAGGAGCCACAGGTATTAATTTTCATGTATTTTCTTATATTCTTTGTATTCTTTTTTGACTCTCACAATAACGGTAGCTGCTGCCTTACATTTTATGAATAACCAAGGATCACAGTTTCAGCTAAAAATAATCTTTACTGTTCTGCTGAAGAAAAACATCACCAACATCTCGGAAGGCCTGAGGGTGAGTAAATTATCAGCAAATTTTCATTTTTGTGTGAACTGTCCCTTTAACTAATGAATGACTTATACCTGTCTTTAAGCACTAAAAGGATGGTATGGTAAACGAAAAATACTTGGTCTATGTATAGAGATGTCATTGGTCCACTAACAACAGGAGGATTACGTCCCAATGCCAAGATTCATCTGTCTTTTAGTGTCACTCAATAATGTCTCAGTGGTCTGTGCCGCGTCCTCATCCCATCAGTGAACTGCTCTCTTCATCTTTCTCCTCGTTTTGCCTTACTAAAAGCAGAGGGAGACTGGGAATTGTCCTCTTAAATTGTCTGACTTTTGACAGCTCACTCTGTGCAGTTTGGGCAGCTTCTGTAAGATGGAGAAACTAGAAAGTGGAAATTATTTATAAATTCATGTCCACAAATGAAGAGAGGTTTTGCTGGTTTTTCAGGTGCAGTGTTTAATTGTTCCACTTTTAGCCCATTTTTGGCAGTAGAGAGAGGATATTTATATGAAGGAAGCAGTCATGTTTGGTTGGCAGCATGTTTTACTGCGTTTGCAACAGTTGTGGGAAATTGCTTTCAGCTTTATTCTTTGTGGTACAAAACATACTTAAACATGTCAATTTGTTTTTAAATAAATATAAAAAATTTATAAATAATATAAACATATTATTTTAAAAATTAATTCAGAATAAATTATAATAGATAAATAAATAATAAATATAAGTAATATAAATTATAAATAATTAAATTATACATAAATAATTATATACACACATTTATTTATTTATAGATTTTTGTATTTACCATTGTATTGTACCATGTATCAATAAATACATTTTTATTTTATTTTTTATTTATTTTACAGGAAACCAGGTTAAATCAATCAAACACTGTGAATTATGTATGTAATTATTTATTTATTATACACTGTTGTGTTGATTCTCTACATTTATCATTCTAATAAAAAATGCATTATTTGGATAATAGATCAATTGATTTCTTATTTGCTTGTGCTCTTTGTCTCCTGGTTACCATATCCTGCTTTCAATAGTCTCCTATACAAAATGTTTCTTTTACTGCTGGCAATAACAAAATTCTTTCCCACCGGCTTTACAGTAAATGAGCAACGGCAACGTCTATATGTCTATTTCTATTGTAGAAGTTACATACATGTGCTGACTTGCAGGTATTGGCACAAAATGAGACCCAACCACCCGAATATACACTTTCACTGGTAGGAAGTGCCTGATTACTTCCAATATGAGTCTTATTTGTCTCTCTGTGTTTATGTCTGCCGTCATATCCATGTCTTATTCAACTGTGTGTGTCGTTGCACCCATTTTAAGAGCTGGGCATTGTTTCCACGAGGAGGGCTGGAACCTCCCTTATGAGCTTATGATTTTTACATGCTTTGTGTCGTTAAGCACGCAGGACAAAATTTACAATGAAACTATTAATCAAATACAGTACATAGTCTGCATTAGTTCCCATGCTCTGTTTATGAGCCCGTGGGGACGGACAGACAAAGCATATGTATACAAGTGCAATCGCAAAAACTATTTTAGCCTCAGAAAAAAAGAAAAATCTCTTTGCAGGTCACAAACCACCTGACCTTTTAATAATTGATTTTTTATCAGACTATTAAATTCCCGTTTGCTGAATGCATGGGTGAAGCTCTTAATGTGTGTATGACCTTTCCTGTAGATGAGTCAGTGAGTGGGCACGTCCGCTTGATTATAGTTATTATTACCCCAGAGAACAGCCCTGTCTGCACTTGTCTGCTCTTTACATTGACATGTTATGATTGTGTTTGTGTCGCTGAATGACACGTAACTTCTGCTATATACAGAGAAAGTTAATGAATGAGAAATTGAGTGAGTGAAAGCAAGAACGGCAGAGCAACATCGCTGACCGATCAACACGCAGACCAGAAAAAGTCTTCTGTCAGCTCTAAAAAAGTCCTTGAACTCATAAAAGTTAACAAAAAGAAGTTAAATTAAAATACGTGCATTTCAAATAAAAAAATTTTCTGAACCAAATAGACTGAAAATACTCATTGAATAACACCTACTTTTGACTAGCAAAGCAAGTACAGGGATGTACTTTGAAACAATTTTCACTCAGAAACTGATAGTAAATTTCACAAATAATTATAAAGAAATAGTAGGGAACTATGGACATTTGTTTCTGGCAAGGGATAAAAATAAAAATATCAAATATATCTTGCAGTTCTGAGAAAAAGTAGAAATTGTGAAATAAACTTTTTAGACTTTTTCAGAATTGCAAGATATAAACTCAGAATTCAGACTAATTATGAGAAAAAAGTCAGAATTGAAAGATATAAACTCATTTTGACTTTTTTTCAGAATTGCAAGATATAAATTCAGAATTGCAAGACATAAATTCGTAATTTTGAGAAGAATATTCAGAACTGCGTGATAGAAACAGTTTGTTATAAATATGAAAAATATATAAAAATATTATAAATATGAAAAAATGTATTATAAAAAAAGTCATAACTGTGAGATATAAAGTTGGAATTGCAAGATATAATTTCAAAATTCTGACTTTTTTCAGAAGTGTAGGAACTTTTTTTTTTTACAATTACAGGAAAAAATTTCATTTTTTATTTTGTTATTCCGTGGCTGAAACAAACTTCCATAAGTAACACACTGAATTAAATGTGAAATTTTGAAGTAGAAAGAAAATAGTATCTTCTTCTAAAACATACTCCAACAATCTTAGTTTAATTTACAACTTCTAAAAATCTTTTTTTTTTTGTAGTAGATCAATAACAGTTCTTGTCTAAGGCCTTTTTGATAAAAGTGACATGGCATTTCATCTGATCCTTCCCAAATTTCCAGTTTCAGTTGGAAAAAAAAAACCTTGCTTGTCAATGCATTTTGTTGGCTCTCTGAACTCTCCTGCACATCTTTATAATGAAACTCTCACCCGTACAGCACACACACACACACACACAGATTGTGTAAGCCTCCACTTCCTCATAGAGTAATCCTGCCGGAAACGCAGAGGAAGTGTGAGTACACCCCATCATGTGTGCATGGATTATAACATGTAGATTATGGTGCAGTCATGCAGGAGCAGAGCGGAAGAGGACATCAGTGTGGGATTCACGCATGTAGTCCCCGCTCCTGTATGACGGGACGGATAAATAATCCATGTCTGAACCGACGGACGCCGGATTGAGGGATTACTGTGGCCATCACTCGGCCAGTTAATTAACGAAACGGAAGTATCTCCACTTCTCAATAAAGTCATTACTGGGTCACTGGGTAGGACAGGAATGGGGTTTTCCACAGGAATTTCAAATAGGTGGGAAAACAGAAGTCACATTGCATCATCATGGCACACCCATGTAATGCAGATCTTTTAAAAAAATCTATTTCTATATATGTATGTTTTTTTAAATTTGCACACATTGGCATTCAATATCATGTTTTTAAATTTGTAATTATTTTATTTCTTATTTTAATTATTATTTATTGTTTTTATTATATTGCAATAATATATATTAATATTATAATATTATAACATATTTATATTGCAGCTGTGGATCATGTTAGAATCATCACAAACAATTTATTTTGATTTTATTTATTTTTTTAAATTGTTTTTATTATATTGCAATCATTTTTCAGCTGTGGATCATGTTAGAATCATCACAAACAATATATTTTTATTTTATTATTTTTTATTGTTTTTATTAGATTGCAATATTTTTTCTGCTGTGGATAATATGGCTAGAATCATCACAAACAATTTTTTTTTTTACTTATTATTTTTAATTATTATTATTTTGGATTGTTTTTATTAGAAGATGATAATTTGTCAGCTGTGTATCACGTAGCTAGAATCATCACAAACAAATGATTTTTATTACTTTATATTATTTTTTATTATTCTTGATTGTTTTTATTAGATGATGATAATTTTTTAGCAGTGGATCATATTGCTAGAATCATCACAAACAATTAATTTTTATTTTTTTTATTAATTTTTTTTTATTGTTCTCATTAGATGGCAATAATTTTTCAGTTGTGGATCAAAAATCTGGTATTAAATAAAATTACATAGATATAAACTTTTTAGAATTTTGAAACATTTTGAAAACAAATAAAAAAAGAAATGGAAGATTCTGCTGTATTTCTAATAGTTCGCTATAATCTTAAATACATTTATGGCATTGATCATATGACTGATGGTCAGATGTTTGCTTCACGGGAAATACTAAGAAATTTGAAAAATCATTTTAATCAATTCGATTTCTGACCCCTGCAAGCTTTAAAGCAACACCATGACGACCAGAAAAACAACCTTGGTCAATTGCATTATTCATAGGTGAATTTCAAGCTTGTCCTTTGCCTTATGAGACAAACTGGCCCCTGAGGAAATCATACGTGAGGTAAATACAAGCAGAACTTGGCACCTTGCCAGTCTCAACAGACACGTCTGCCCTTTCGATCAGTACACTAAATTCAGACCATTCCAGAATCCCTAGGGAAATCTGCATCCAACATTTTCTCACAAGGACACAGTGATGCATAAATCCTGCACAAATGACACTGGGGTTTATTTGGGTCTTTTAGGGAGATGAAATACAATAAACCGAAGCTGAAGGAATTTTAAGGCCTGTTCATATGTGTCTTTCTTTTTGAAACACTGCATCTTCAAAGTTACACATCTGTCATCTTTTCACATACGAGCTTCATGGAAAAACTCACTGAAAGGCCTAATATTTATTTAAATATTCTTTTAAAGTTATTTGTTATATTTATATTATTACTAGGACATTTCTTCCCACAATCTGCTCCTAAACTGTATGAGGCCATTTGAGAGGTAACACTAGGCTAGAACAACAGCGACATCTAGTGTTCAGTCATTTCAAAAGCCATAAAACAAAGAATAAGGAATTTAAGGGTAAAAAAACAAAAAACTAATTTCCCTCCATTTTCGTCAGTTCATAAAATTAACCTTTAACATCCCCAAATGTAAATGGTTTTAAATGTGTTTATTCTCATCTGAGGCCTACCGCACAGCTGCCATTAATAATGAACCTCATAAACTGTTGGTAACTGCAAACAGTGTCGATATTATGCAATAGCTAACTAATAGAAGCTTAGTCAGAAATATTTGGCATGCTCACACATGACGATGCTACTAAATATATTATACGACTGTAGTTTTCTGCTTAGGGGTTAAGTCCGAAACAAGCACCAACAATGAAACGCCCATACGACAAAGAAACACTGGCCATCTGAGCTCTCATATAAACAATCGAGTGGTTACTCACTGAATTTATCCGACTTTTACAGCAATGGTGCAGTTTTACGTCAGTTTGGCCTCCTCCTTGAAGGGTTCATGACTTCAGACAGCAGCCACTGAAAGCTTTTGGGCCTGTAACCACACTAAAATATATGAATGTCGTTGTATATTGGCCGTAACCCATTAAAACCATATCAAACTGGGGTGATTTATTTTTAAAAGAAAACATGGCAAAATATTCTAAAGAACGTTAACATTATGGTAATGCTTGTGGCGGTGAAATGTTAGTGGAACGTGTTTCTAGTTAACTTCATTCTACTGTGAACTTGTGGTGACTTCACCAAACACCGGCTGATTAAAAGACATCAGACAAAAATATTCAAGAAAAACAAAGCTAGGTACCTCATTGGCAAGATGAATTTGTTACATGCTTTTAGACTTTTTAGAAATTGTGCAGTCCCTCGCAAGACACCGTGTTGAAAAAACCAGCATATGCTGGTTAGGTATGTTTTGACGCT